>NC_059355.1:2177500-2455000 GCF_019703515.2 Myxocyprinus asiaticus
ACGCAGCAGACCATAGTGATCTGACATGCTCTGCTGGGACTAGAGCATCACTGCACTACTGTGAAGCAGACATCTGAATCATCTCTTTAACCTGCTGAAAGTGTGCTTGACAACACCGCACATCTGGACATATGCCAGCATGTAACTAAGGTGCACGGTAACCATTTGTAATATTGGGATAACTGCAAGGGTTCATGAAAGGTCATTGCTGGGATTTGGGACTCAGGAATAATTTTTTTTTTTTTTATTGCAATGGATATGCGTCAAACACTACTCAGAATATCAGGGCATTAAATGTGCAGTGTGCTATGAGCCCAAACAGCACAATACATTCATCTTCAATAGATAAAATGATTCACATTAAAATTAAAAAAAATATATAAACAAACTGCCTGTTACTACCTTCAACATAGTTTTCTTAACCAATGGAAAATACGTAATTTAAGTGTTCTGCCCGGGCAGGTTCACATTTCCCTGAGGTAGTGAATGCTAGTGCATGGAGTTACACTGCTGCAGTTTATTAGACTCTTCGGGATGCTTTGATTCTTAAATGGTTAAGCATTTAACTTGTTGAATTATTGTCAGCACACCAGAACAAAAGGGAAAAAAAACATTACCGTTTATCAAGCGTGCAAAACTTTGCCGGGTGAAAAAGAAATCTGCAATCATTTGTGACAGTGTAACGGTCAACAAGAACTTCTTCAGAATGTTGAACCTTTGTGACACTTGCACTAAAAAAACTAGATGCATTGCAAATAATTAAACAGAATGCAGGTGTCTCGAGATGCGTTTATAAAATGTAATTTATTTTTAACTTGACACGGTGTCTAAAAATGTGATTCTTCATGAGATGCTGAAAAAAAAGATGTCCGCCCAGCGTGTTCACAAAAAAAAAAAAAACGTTGAAAAAAAGTGCAGCCACCTGTACAACCATGTATGAACAGCCCCTATCTTGCCCTGTACTTGAAAAATGGAGCCGAACCCACCCAGAAACCCAACAGTTTGTCGGGTCCCAGCAGGCTCGGTTCGGGCTCTATTGCATGTGTAGAATAACGTCATGGTTACTGGTGTAACCTCCGTTCCCTGATGGAGGGAACGAGACGTTGGTGTCAATGTAGTGGCACTAGGGGTCACTCTTGGGAGCCCGAGACACCTCTGGTCTTTGATAAAAGGCCAATGAAAGTTCTAGAGGAACACCTGCCCGTAGGAACGAGAGGTCAGTCCAAGGTGTGTCCCGTGGCGCCATGGCCATCTCAGAACTCGAGTCTGGAGCCAGTGCTGAAGTGCACACCGGGGTGGCCACCGCCGAGGATGCCATATGCCCCAGGAGCCTCTGAAGAAGTTTCAGTGGAACCGCTGTTCCCTGTTTGAATGCCTTCAAACAGGCCAGCACCGACTGGGCGCGCTCGTTCGTAAGGCGCGCCATCAAGGAGACTGAGTCCAACTCCAAACCGAGAAAAGAGATGCTCTGAACCGGGAGGAGTTTGCTCTTTTCCCAGTTGACCTGAAACCCTAGTCGGCTGAGGTGTGAGAGCACCAGGTCCCTGTGTGCGCACAACACATCTCGAGAGTGAGCTAGGATTAGCCAGTCATCGAGATAGTTGAGAACGCGAATGCCCACCTCCCTTAACGGGGCAAGGGCAGCCTCGGCGACCTTCGTGAAGACGCGAGGAGACAGGGACAGGCCGAAAGGGAGGACTTTGTACTGATACGTCTGACCCTCGAACGCAAACCGCAGGAAGGGTCTGTGTCGAGGAAGGATCGATGCGTGGAAGTACGCATCCTTCAGGTCTACCGCCGCAAACCAATCTTGATGCCGGACGCTCGCCAGAATGCGTTTTCGCGTCAGCATCTTGGACGGGAGTCTGTGTAAAGCCTAGTTCAGAACTCACAGGTCCAAGATTGGCCTTGACCCACCGCCTTTTTTCGGTAGAATGAAGTAGGGGCTGAAAAAACTCCTTCTTCGTCTCGGCTGGAGGAACAGGTTCTATCGCGCCCTTCCGTAGGAGGATAGTGATCTCCGCGCAAGGTAGCAGCGTTTTCGTCTTTCACCTAGGTGAAGTGGACACCGCTGAACCTGGGCGGATGCCTGGCGAAGTGAATCACGCAGCCAAGTCGGACGGTCTGGACCAGCCCTCGTGACGGATTGGAAAGTGCAAGCCATGCGTTCAAGTTCCGCGCAAGGGGGACCAAAGGGACAACGTTATCAGATGTACCGGCAGGTGGGGCCTTGCGGCGGAGCGGAGCTCGAGGTGCCACACCACGTCGCAGCCATGCTGAGTCTAAGGACATCGAAGCACTTACCTGGCTCCTTGTGACCACCCCGGAACAGCCTGGGACGGGGGAGGAAGAGGCATGTCCTCGTAACCCGTGGAGACTGTCACATCGGGGGTGGATTTGTGCCACAGCTGGGCGCTCAGGGGCGGGAGACTGCCGCTGGAGTGCCAAACCTGCCAAATGGAGTGGTGGACGGTGGTCGTGATGATGGCCGTACACACCGGATACGTGACCCAGGGAACAAGAAAACCACTCTTGCTGAGCTCTTGAGTACTGCAGCCACTTGGGCATGCAGTGCTATTAAATGCAAAAGGTAACAAAAAGATGAAGATCTGCTTACCAGCTCCAGAGCAGCGGGTTTCATTGTCCCTGGGTCGCCCGTCTCAAGGGTGCTTTGAAGCCTTTCACGGGTTCTGGGCGGCTGCGAGATGGGTGGCATCTGCTTCCTGCGGTGGGCTCCACGCCGGGGCCGGGCCGAAGGGGTGGGCTGCGGCGGAGCCAGTGCAGGCACCGCAGGGGGACGCCCTTGGCGATGAGTAGACGGGGTGTGGGATCTTGAGCCGCACCTGGGCAGGATATGCCGGCTAGTATCCATCTACTGCTCTACCATTGAGAACTGCTGGGCAAAGTCCTCGATAGTGTCGCCGAATAGGCCCGCCTGGGAAATGGGGGCAGCAAGGAATCGTGTCCTGTCAGCCTCACCCATCTCGACCAGGTTGAGCTAAAGTTGGCGCTCCTGGACCACTAGTGTGGCCATCGTCTGCCCGGGAGACCGCGCCGCGACCTCCGTCGCTCGGAGAGCAAGGTCGGTCGCCGAGCGCAGTTCCTGTATCAATCCCGGGGCAGAACTACACTCGTGCAGTTCCTTTAGCGCCTTGGCGGACTTGCAGGAGAGCCATGGCATGCAGGGCAGAGGCGGCTTGTCCAGCGGCACCGTAGGCCTTGGCCATCAGAGACGATGTAAACCTACAGACCTTGGACAGGGGCTTTGGGCACCCACGCCAGGTGGCGGCGCTCTGCGGGCATAGGTGCACCGCGAGCACCTTTATCCACTGGGGGATTGCCGAATAGCCCTTGGCCACCCCACCATCAAGGGTAGTGAGGGCGGGGAAGCTGAAAATATTGGGACCGGGCAGTAAAAAGTGCCTCCCGCGACCTTGTCAGCTCTTCATGCACTTCCGGGAAGAAAGGAATGGGGTGGGGTGTGGTTTTGAGCGGCGCCGCGAGCCCAGGAACCAATCACCGAGCCGTGAGGGTTCAGGGAAGAGCGGTGAAATCCACTCTAACCGACGCTTGCGGCTGCCCGGGAAAGTATGTCTTCATCTCCGCATCAGCCTGTGACTGGGCAATCAACCCCGAAGGGAGGAGCCCAGCTGAGGCTTCCGACTGGATGAGCCCGCTCTCCGATGCTGCGCTCGAGAGCTCATCACTTTCGCGGGCTCCGAATAAGAGGTCGAACTCGCCGTGAGACGAGCCGGCGGCTTCACCCGGAAGCCCGATCGGGGCAGATGAGCGTGCTGGGGAATGGGAGGTCCGCGGGGGGATACCCGGCGGATGCGGTCCCATTGTGGTCCCCAAATCGCCCCCAGTGCTAGCCATGCTAGCCTCAAACCCGTGGGTAAAAGGACCGAGGCGGGAGCCTCTGGGGTGGCTCGCTTTCTTACGAAGGCGAGCCGCGACCGCAACGTTGCCATGGACATATTCTTGTAATGAGAACATGACCATCCATGAACGCTGTCTCCGCATGAGCAGTGCCCAGACACGAAAGACAGTGATTGTGACCGTTAGAAGGCGAGAGATAACGAGCACAACCAGGAATAACACACAATCGGAAAAGCATCTTTAAAAAGACGCGTCTTTAAAAAGACGTTCCGTGTGTGCGCTCTTTTAGAGAAATATATACTCTTTTAGAGGGGAAAAATGCTCTTTCAGAAAATATACTCTCTAGTTTTTCTGCCGAAGCGCCCAGGGGCGTTCTCTGCAGTGCACCAGTGCAGAGGGGGGAGAAGCCGCTGAAATACGCTGTCAGATCCAGCAGAGGTGAATGAACAGTAGTATTCAGCTCAATGAGCATGACCGTTCGGCTCCGAAGAGAAAATCTGAATGAGTGGTTGCATACCAGCTCCTTTTATACCCGTATGTCCGGGGGAGTGGCATGCAAATACCACTCGCCAATTTTCATTGGCCTTTTATCAAAGACCAGAGGTGTCTCGGGCTCCCAAGAGTGACCCCTAGTGTCACTACATCGACACCAACGTCGAGTGAGTGACAGATAGGGAACTGGTATTTAAATACAGGTGCATCAAGCAGTTAACCAATTACGACTACCGGTGCACATCCAGTTATAACACTCTTCTTCAAATCAAATCAAATCACTTTATCGTCACTCAACCATATACACAAGTGCAACAGTGGGTGAAAACCTTGGATGCAGTTCCGAGCAACATAGCAGTGATGACAGTGATGAGACATATACCAATTTACAATAAACATCAGATTTACACAACACAATTTACATATCTAAAATACTGTACACATAATTACACAAAACACAATATACAAATAATAATATACAATGTACAGTATACAATACACACAATACAGAACACACAGTATACAATAAAAATAATATATATAAATATACAGTAGGTTGTATTGTACTGTATTGACAGTCAGGCTGTCGGTTGATAGTCAGTTGCCAGTGTGTTGTTAAGAGAGAATACAGTTGTGCTCAAAAGTTTGCATACTCTTGGAGAATTGGTAATATATGTACCACATTTAAAGAAAACATGAGTGAGCAGGCAAAACACATTTCTTTTATTTCTTATGGGATTCATATTCAACTGTAGGTGATAACAGAATGGCACAATCGTAAAACAAAACATGGCAACAATGAAAAAAATTAAATGATCCCTGTTCAAAATTCTGCATACCCTTAGTTCTTAATACTGTGTATTGCCCACTTTACCATCAATGACAGCATGCAGTCTTTTGTAATAGTTGTCTATGAGGCCCCAAATTCTTGCAGGTGGTATAGCTGCCCATTCGTCTTGGCAAAATGCCTCCAGGTCACGCAAAGTTTTTGGTTGTCTTTCATGAACCACACGTTTGAGATCTCCCCAGAGTGGCTCGATGATATTAAGGTCAGGAGACTGTGATGGCCACTCCAGAACCTTCACCTTTTCACTGCTGGACAAGCCGCCTCCACCCTGCACGCCATGGCTCTCCTGCAAGTACACCAAGCCAAGGCACTAAAATAATTGCACGAGGGTAATTCTGACCCGGGATTGATGCAGGAACTGCGCTCGGCGACTGACCTCGCTCTCCGGGCAATGAAGGTCATGGCATGGTCTCTCGGGCAGGCGATGTCAACCATGGTGGTCCAGGAGCGCCACCTTTGGCTCAACTTGGTCGAGATGGGGGAGGCGGACAAGGCACGGTTCCTTGACTCCCCCGTTTCCCAGGTTGGCCTGTTTGGCAACGCCATCGAGGACTTTGCCCAGCAGTTCTTGGCAGTGAAGAAGCAGACGGAGGCCTTAAAACATATCCTGCCCCGGCGCGGATTAAGACCCCGCACTCTGTATGCTCGTCGCCAAGGGCGTCCTCCTGCAGCAACAACACCGGCTCCACCACAGCCCGCCCCTGTGACCCGGCTCTGGCATGGAGTCCTCTGCAGCAAGCAGACGCAACTCATCTCGCAGCCGGCTACTAAGAACACGAGGAAGGCTTCGAAGCCCCCCCGAGATGGGCAACCCAGGGGTGAGGAGTCCCGCTTTGCTGGAGCTGGTCGACAGACCACTCCATCCCCCGGTGGAGGGCCGGGAGGAGAATCTTTTGTCGCCGCATGCCCAGGAGGCTGCGGCACCTAAAAGCCTGACAAAAGAATAGTTTCCTCATCTCCTGGGTCACATGTCCGTTGCGCACGGTCACGACCACCGTCCACCATCCAATTTTGGCAGGTATGGCGCTCCAGCAGCGGACCCCCCACCCCTGTGCGCCCAGCTGTGGCACAAACACGCCCACACGGGATTGGTTCTGGTGGACTATGGGGACGAGATCCCTCCTCCCCCCTCCTCGGCCAATCTTATGGTGGGCAGCAGGAGCCAGGTAAGTGCTTCGATGTCCCTGGACTAAGCATGGCCACGGGGCTCAAGTCCCCTCAACGTGGCACCTGGAGCTCCGCCCCGCCGCAAGGCCCCACCCACCGGTACATCCAACGTGATCATTCCCCTGGTCCCCCTCGACCGGAGTTTGGGCATGTGGCTCGCACTTTCCAACCCGTCGCGATGGCTGACCTGGACCGTCTGACTCGACTACACGATTCAGTTCGCCAGGCACCCGCCCAGGTTCAGCGCCGTCCGCTTCACCTCGGAGAAGGGCGAGAATGACACTACCTTGCGTGCAGAGATCGCTACCCTTCTGCGCAAGGGCGCGATAGAGCCTGTTCCTCCAGCCTAGATGAAGAAAGGGTTCTACAGCCCTTACTTCATCATACCGAAGAAAGGCAGTGGGTTGCGACCAATCCTGGACCTGTGAGTACCAAACCGGGCTTTGCACAGACTCCCGTCCAAGATGCTGATGCAAAAATGCATTCTAACGAGCGTCCGGCATCAAGATTGGTTCACGGCGTTAGACCTGAAGGACGTGTACTTCCACGTCTTGGTCTTACTTCAACACAGACTCTTCCTGCAGTTTGCCTTTGAAGGCCAGGCATACCAGTACAAGGTCCTCCCCTTCGGCCTGTCCTTGTCACCTTGCATCTTCACAAAGGTTGCAGAGGCAGCCCTTGCCCCGCTAAGGGAATTGGGCATCCGCATCCTCAACTATCTTGATGACTGGCTAATCCTAGCTCACTCTCAAGAGTTGCTGTGCGCACACAGGGACCTCGTGCTCCAGCACCTCAGCTGACTGGGGCTTCGGGTCAACTGGGAAAAGGGCAAGCTCATCCCGGTTCAGAGCATCTCTTTTCTCGGTTTGGAGTTGGACTCAGTCTCTGACAGCGCGCCTCATGAACAAGTGTGCGCAGTCAGTGCTGAACTGTCTGAAGGCGTTCAGACGGAGGACAGCGGTTCCACTGAAATCTTTTCAGAGGCTCCTGGGGCATATGGCATCCTCAGCGGCGGCCACTCCGCTCAGGTTGATGCATATGAGACCGCTTCAGCACTGGCTTCAGACTTGAGTCCCGAGATGGGCATGGTGCCATGGGACACATCGCGTGGCCATCACGCCGATCTGTCGCCGCCTCTTCAGTCCTTGGACCGACCTTGCATTTCTACATGCAGGGGTTCCCCTAGAGCAGGTCTCCAGGCGCGTCGTGATTACAACAGACTCCTCCAAGATGGGCTAGGGCACCGTATGCAATGGGCACACAGCCACCGGCTTCTGGACTGGCCCGTGGCTGTGTTGACACATCAACTGCCTAGAGTTGTTGGCAGTATTGCTCACCCTGCAGAGGTTCCGGCCATTGATCCAGGACAAGCACGTGTTGGTCCGGACGGACAACACAGTGACGGTAGCGTACATCAACAATCAAGGCAGTCTATGCTCCTGTTTCATGTCACAACTCGCCCGCCGTCTCCTCCTCTGGAGTCAGCAGTGCCTCAATTCGCCACTCACATCCCAGGCGACCTTGACACTGCAGCGGACGCACTGTCACGTCAGGTAATCCACGGGGGAGAGTGGAGACTCCACCCTCAGGTGGTCCAGCTGATTTGGAGTCGATTCGGTCGAGCACAGGTAGACCTGTTTGCTTCCTGGGAATCCTCCCACTGCCCACTTCGGTACGTCCTGACCGAGGCACCCCTCGGTATAGATGCACTGGCACACAGCTGGCCCCCTGGACTACACAAATATGTGTTTCCCCCAGTGAGCCAACTTGCACAGACCCTGTGCAAGGTCAGGGAGGACGAGGAGCAGGTCGTCCTAGTAGCAACCTACTGGCCCACCCAGATGTGGTTCTCGGATCTCTCGCTCCTCACGACAGCCCCCCCCAGTGAATTCCCCTGAGGAAGGACCTTCTTTCTCAGGGACGAGGCACCATCTGGCACCCACGACCAGACCTCTGGAATCTCCACGTCTGGCCCTTGGACGGGACGTGGAAGACCTAAGTGGCCTACCACCCGCGGTGGTAGACACGATCACTCAGGCTAGGGCACCCTCTACGAGGCGCCTGTATGCCTTGAAGTGGCATCTGTTCGCTAAGTGGTGTTCTTCCCTATGCGAAGACCCCCAGAGATGCGCAGTCGGATCGGTGCTTTCCTTCCTGCAGGAGAGGTTGGTGTGGTGGCTGTCCACCTCCACCCTGAAGGTGTATGTAGCCACTATTTTGGCTCATCACGATGCAGTAGATGGTAAGTACTTGGGGAAGCACAACTTGATCATGAGGTTCCTCACAGGCACTAGGAGGTTGATTCCCTCCAGACCGCACTTCGCCCCCTCATGGGACCTCTCTGTAGTCCTTTGGGGTCTACAGGGAGCTCCCTTTGAGCCCTTGGAGTCAGCTGAGCTTAAGGCACTCTCTTTGAAGACTGCCCTCCTGACTGCGCTCACTTCCATCAAAAGGGTAGGGGACCTGCAGGTGTCCTCTGTTAGCGAATCGTGCCTGGAGTTTGGTCCGGGTTACTCTCACGTGATCCTGAGACCCCGACCGGGCTATGTGCCCAAGGTTCTCACGAACCCTTTTAGGGATCAGGTGGTGAACCTGCAAGCACTGCCCCAGGAGGAGGCAGACCCAGCCTTGGCGTTGCTGTGTCCGGTGCGAGCTTTACACATCTATTTGGATCAAATGCAGAGTCTTAGAAGCTCTGAGCAGCTCTTTGTCTGCTTTGGTGGACAGCGGAAATTAAGTGCTGTCTCCAAGCAGGATCGCCCACTGTGTCATTGACACCATCGCAATGGCATATCAGGCTCAGGACGTGCCACCCCCTGCTGGGTTACGAGCCCACTCTACCAGGAGTGTGGTGGCCTCCTGGGCCCTGGCCAGTGGTGCCTCTTTGGCAGACATTTTCAGAGCAGCAGGCTGGGCAACACTCTACACCTTTGCGAGATTCTGTGATCTCCGGGTTGAGCTGGTCTCGTCCCATGTATTGGCAGGCATGAGCAGGTAAGTTCCGGGACAGCTGGCCGGGTGTACCGCTTGTGCATAGTGCCTTTCCCCTCCATTGAGGTGAAGACGTGTGCTCTTGACTCCCAGTCATGTTCACAGATTGTGATTCCTGGATGACTTTCCTCCTTAGCCCTCTGGCAGTTGAGTTTGCGGAGAAACTCGCTGACCGGCCCAGTATGTGCGCTAATGAGACCCTGTACTGAGGTAGGTGCTCCACATGTGCTGGTTCCCTGAAGGCGACCCCATGTGATATCTTCCGCAAAATCGTTTCCCTGTTGGCAAACTGTATCTTCCTTTGGCAGAGGCCCCTCTGCCCCCAGTCGCCATACTCTGTAGAAACTCCTCCCCCTTCGGGTAGGACCTACCATGGGACCTCTCCACATGACATACTTCCGACAAGACTCGGTAAGACCATGTGACATATTCAACTCAAAATACCCCCCCCCACCTCTTTTTGGGTGGGGTGTGGTCTCCATGGTGTCTTTCCCTTGGGAGGGACACCCCCCGATGCAGATTCTTATGGCTCCCAGTCAGTTAACAAATTCCACTCTTTTTGGGGAGAAAAAGAGGGAAAGAGGCCTTGGCTGGGCAAGCCTGTCCCTATAGTTGGGCAGTTGACTTGTTCCTGATGGACTGTCTGACACTCATTAGAGCATTGGGGGAGGTTACGTGATGGCCTGGTGTGCTGGAGACGAGGCACACAGCAGTCTGCCCATCACACACCACCAGTTCACGTAACACAGTTCAGCTAGTTGTGGTGTTTTGTATAGGGACCCCTAGTGTCACTACATCGACACAACGTCGAGTGAGTGACAGATAGGGAATGTCCTGGTTACTTTCGTAACCTCCGTTCCCTGATGGAGGGAACAAGACTTTGTGTCCCTCTTGCCACAATGCTGAACTACCTGCTGAAATTGCCGGGACCTGTTCTCGGCTCCTCAGCACAAAACCTGAATGAGTGGTTGCATACCAGCTCCTTTTATACCCGTATGTCCGGGGTAGTGGCATGCAAATTCCACTCGCCAATCTCATTGGCATTTTTTTCAAAAAAGCAGAGGTGTTTGGGGCTCCCAAGAGTGACCCCTAGTGTCACTACATCGACACAACGTCTCGTTCCCTCCATCAGGGAACGGAGGTTACGAAAGTAACCAGGACGTTCTATTTTGGGCTCGTCACTCCAAATTACAATGTGCCAGAAGCTGTGAGGCATGTCAAGGTGTTGTCGGGCATATTGTAACCGGGCTTTTTAGTGGCATTGTTTCCATTACCTTGTTATGCAGGTCTTTTGACAGTTATTTTCTGCTCCCCATGGCTTAGTATCTAGCCTGCTCAGTGCATCCATGTGAAAGCTAACAAACTCATTGACTATTTATATATGTCATGCAAACTTTTGAGCACAACTGTATAATTCATGACAGTCCAGTCTGAGATTAATAAAGTGCAGTGCTGATGTATACTGATCATGAGAGATCAAGAGTTCAAAATTCTGATTGCTTGGGGGAAGAAGCTGTCATGGAGTCGACTGGTGCGGGTCCTGATGCTACGATACTGCCTGCCTGATGGTAGCAGTGAGAGCAGCCCATGGCTCGGGTGGCTAGCATTATTTTATAAATAACTGCTGATATGATTGATAGAAAATTTACTTATATATCTCTTTTAAATACAACAAATTTTACCACCTGCTTTCATGTGGTGGTAATAGCGTGATGTAAATTGGGTGGGAATTTTTATTTTTTTACTCTAAAGGGCCGTTTACACAACAACGTTTTCAACTAAAAACGGAAAACTTTTTATGAATTTTGGCTGTTCATTTACATGACAACGGTGTTTTGGGGCCTGAAAATGCAACCTTTTGAAAACAGGTTTCAAAGTGCAAGTTTTTGAAAACGATGCTGTTATCGTCTCTGTGTAAACATACAAAAAACTTCATGTGCACACGTATTACGTGTTCAGTCTATAGGCATGAACTTCGAGAACTTCGTCCTTACCTCCAGGGCGAACAGACCAACATGAGATCACCAGTTGGAGTCCTTAAAAAGGTGGCGTGCTTTATAGTCCAGGGTCACTTGTAGTAATAAAGCAACCTCATCATCCGTCCAGACAAAACTGCTCGATGCTTTCGCCATCTTCATTGTTTGTATTCACCGCTCTGTGGAAGAATGCTTATGTGCGCAGGTGCGTAGTGTTTCTTTACAAAGTGACATTACCAACTACAGGCCTAGCATGCATAATACAGCGTTTTTTGTCATTTTCGCGGATCCATGTGAACAGGGATCATTTTGACAACGTTGTCGTCTGTACGCAAAACTTTTCAAAAACGCAAAGGAAAAACTTTTTTAGTACATAGTTGTCGTGTAAACATACCCTAAAATTAATGCAATGGTAACACTTTCTATGAAGCCCATATTTATAATGCATTGTAAAGGCATTATACATGCATTATACTGCATTCATAATGTCTCATAATACACTTTATAATAAGTTATAACTTCTCATAAATAATTATAAATACAGTTATAATACACTATAAGACTTCCCCTATTCATAGTTATAATTAAAAGTAGAATGGATTATAACACAAGCAACATCCAATTTTAATGCAGCAGATGCTAATAAAGTTCATTGTATAAGTGCTGTCATGCAAAAGCAGCATAGTGTAAACACTCAAAAGGCTTTATGACATGATCATATTATAAGTGGTCTTTGCCTGTTTTAAGTAAAGTTACAAAAGCAATATCTTCTTATAAACAGCTATAACATAAACTTGCTACATACAATACAATACAAGTCAAACTTATACAGTGGAAGTTATTTATAAAGTAAGTCTCCAAATAAGATTCACGAACATTAAAATTTATTGAACAGTTTGATTTATTTATTTATTTTATTCTTGGGGGCCTGGGTAGCTCAGTGAGTATTGACGCTGACTACGGCCCCTGGAGTCGCAAGTTCAAATCTAGGGCATGCTGAGTGACTCCAGCCAGGTCTCCTAAGCTACCAAATTGGCACGGTTGCAAGGGTGGGTAGAGTCACATGGGGTAACCTCCTCGTGGTTGCTATAATGTGTGGTTCTCGCTCGCGGTGGGGCGCGTGGTGAGTTGTGTGTGGATGCCGCAGAGAATAGCGTGAAGCCTCCATGTGCGCTACGTCTCCGTGGTAACATGCTCAACAAACCACGTGATAAGATGCGCGGATTGACGGTCTCAGACATGGAGACAACTGAGATTCGTCCTCCACCACCCGGATTGAGAAGGGTCACTACGCCACTATGAGGACTTAGAGTGCATTGGAAATTGGGCATTCCAAATTGGGGAGAAAAGGGGAGAAATCACAAAATCAAAACAAAATAAAAAAATATTTATTTTATTCTTGGGTGTGTTTACACCCAAGAAGATTGGCTACATGTTTGATCAACATACATATTTTTTTTTCTCAAGAGAGAGTTTCTGATATATTTGAACCTCGAAGCTTTACAAGTGTTTTTCATAATATCTCAAAATTTACATTGAATGGGTGTTATTTTGTATTTTGTGCATGTGTAATGTATATAATTTCCAGCATGAGTTGTGATGTCTTATAACCACTTAAACATATCTTATGAATGTTTATAAGAAGATATTGCTTTTGTCACTTTACTTAAAGCTTACCTATTATATACAGTATATTACATATGTATATAATACATTATAACTTCTGCAGATAAAATTGAATATGTAAGTATTATAATGTATTATAATTGTGGTTACAATTATTTATGAGAAGTTACAACATATCATAAGGTGCATTATGAGACATTACTAATGCACTACAATGTATTATAAATATGGTATTCATTGAAAGTGTTACCAATGCAATTTACATAGAATGGAGGCATGCTTGCAAGCAAAGGGATGCAAATTACTTAATTTAAATCCTCAAGATGCAGCATTATTTCAACATTGATTGTGCTTAATCTAAATAGTGGATTATTTACAGGAATAAAAAAAAATATAGGACAGTTTTTGGGGAATGGCATCAGGACACGACCCAGGGCAGAATCAGACCTGCATATCCCACACAAGCACCATAGCTCAATGCACCTGGAGCATATGGTAACTGCCAAGTCTTCGACTGCAGGAGCATCTTGATAACATCATAGCACACGGCCACAGCTAAATAATTGTCAGCATCAAGCCACAATAATAAAAAAAAATTATTATCTCAAATGTTGGCCCACATTGCTGTTATGTCATCATTCAAAAACTGTTGCTACACTTTTTCTCTGCTCTTCCACCCTAAGTTTCTATGGTCTACAATAAAGACTGATCTTATTGTACCTGACAAATCACTGTTCACAACAGTGCAGTTTGCTTCTGTGGAGAATCGTACCTTGACTGCACTGTGGCTTACTGCTAATATCTCATTCACAATCTCATGTTCTCATCTCAAGTGCTGTCTTTGATGTGTGCAGCTGACACTAGGCTAGCTCTGCATGCTGTATGTGTGTGTGTTTGTTAAAATAAGAATCTTTGCTATATTAAACGATTGCCATCCCCCATCATGCATGAAGTATTCCTCACTCCATGCTGACAAGGATTTATACTAACAAGGAAAGAGAAGTGATCTTAAAAGGCTTTCAATATATTATTACTGAGAATGATTTTCATGGTGTTTTCACACTAGCACTGTTGGTGCGCACCCGGGTTCGAAAGACATTAAAGTTCGGTTTGTTTGGGTGATATGAACCCATGAACTGCACCCGAGTCCACTTGAAAGGTGGTCATGGGTACGGTTAATATGAACTTTGGTACAGTTCGCTGCTGATATGAACGCAACCGTACCAAATAGTGGAAGTGAACCACTATCGATGACATATATTTCGTGTCTTTGTGTAATGGGAGCTGGCTGGTACGTGATAGCTGTGTGGTATGTGTAAACCTCACTCTCCTGACCTCAAGAGACACACTAGCAACTGACTCTAGAGGCTGTAGCCTTTAGCCTCCTCATTAGCGTGCCCGCCTCCCACGCCGGTTCGAATCAGTTCAGAGCGGGTCGAGCAGGACCGGTTACATTTGCAGGCTCCAATTCACAATTATTATGGTATAATGCATTTCTTATACCTTCTTGAGTCCATATAAATCACCTTCAGAGAGCAGCTCATATTCTTAACATCTCTTGCAATGCATCCTTGGGTTGGCAGCAGACAAACGCTAATATTCTTCACATCATTGCACATTCAATGCATCTGTGGCAGACAAACATAAGTGTCATTCTGAGGATGTAAAGTTGTGGTGGGAAATCTAGAGAGATGAATACTCTAATAACACACTGAAGCTGATGCCTTCTTGAGTTGTTACCTAGTTACAGTGGTAAACAACTGCCACTTGTGCTCATGTTAATGACGAAATCTGACCACAGTTCGGACCCAAAAAAATATGATGTGAACAGAGACCGGCAGGGGGATGGGGAGGGAACCGAACTCGGGTTCCGTCCAAGCAAATGGACCATGTGTAAAAGCACCTTCTGAAGCTGTTCAGATGTTTTATGCAAGACAAAATGCCTTTGCTAATCTATAAATACCACCGGGATCACCATTAATCTGTGTAATTAACTAACAATTAAAACCGCCTCAGGTGACTTAAACAGTAATGCAAATATTCATTTTGCTCTTTTCAATCCGAGTTAATGACCAACAGTAAAAGCTATCAAAAACAAATGTTGGATACACTTGGAAGGTGTGGATAGAGCTATGTCTCATACTTGCTTCCTTGGACAAACAGCCGGCATCATATTAAAAGCAGACGCATCTGAGAAACTGCGTGTGCGCTTGTGTGAATGTATGTTGTGTGGCTACTGTCGCCTTTCTCTTGAAGAAACCATTTCAACTCGTCACATCAATAGAAAACTCTGCAGAGCGGAGCGGAACAGCAACGCCTGATAAATAATTTCTTCTCAGAGGCAATCGTCTGTACTCATATATCTGTCTGACCCTCGTTCCTCTCTGCCTATATCATGAGGAGAGGAAATCTAAAAGTGTATTAGTTTTAGAACATTGTTGATACGTTTGTGCGAGGGCAATACACTAATGAGCCATGCAGAAAGACAGCGGCTACCCTTCAGAGAATTCTCTTTGTTTCTGGAGGGGTTTGAGAGTCAGTTAATGATATATGAATGTAAATATATCAGCACAATATGGATCTTTTTGTCCATATCAGAGAGAATGAGCCTTGTGAGGGCATGCGCATAGTTGAACTGATAGGCAGATTCTGGCATCAGAACGGAGGGCAGCTTTTTGCATCACCCACATCCATCTTCATGACTGCACTCTTATGAATTGGAGCATCTTCATTTTGCTCATACACTGAATGGTCGAAAACATGAATTCAGCAGGCCTTTAAGGTCAGTTACTGCAGTACACACAGAGGGATTGAGTGTCTGTTTCAGCCTCAATGCCCATGACATGTTCAGCATTAAAGAAATAGCACATATTAAAAACCAATACCATCCCAATTAGAACTCATTGTATGTAAACCGAGGTGGTCTCAGATAACCAGCGCATTCCGAGGGGAAGCCCATACCGGGTCATTCACCACTGCCCTTCAACTCCATGGGAAGTTGAATTTCTTCATCTCCAGTTTCCACTAATCATTGTCCTCCAGGGCCGAAGAACCTCCCAGCATCATCAGCTGCCCTGTCCAAATGCAATCAGCAGTGAACACAGCAATCTTTCTCCCATTAAACAATCGTCCTCCCAGACAGGAGATAGGTCCGATTCTGCATCTTACTCCAACACAGGCCTCTGAGGACCACCGCCCTATTGGCCTGCAGTAACGTTAGGAGGCTTTCGCTTACTGAGAGCCTCAAAGTGAAAAACAATGCCTACTTTGTTCTGACAGCAAGCTCTCAGCAGGGAAAATGTTTAAAGGCTAGTTAATTAGGGAGAAAGTGAGAGGTAAGTCTATCCTCAGATGTGAATACAGCATAAACAGAGGGAATTAAAGGAGTTTGCCTGATCGTTACCTGTTTAAATGCACTCTTAAACACCCCTTTTTCTACACACACACACACACACACACACACACACACACACACACACACACACACACACACATATATATATATATATATATATATATATATATATATGGTGAAATGCTTTAGAATCCAGTATGAATTAAGGTGCCCCAATTTTTCCCAATTGACTCATCAGAAGGTTCTGCAACACTACAACATACTTTGCACATTGATTACTTGTATTTATGATTTGGTCACTGCATAATTCATATACTTCTGTGTGTTATTTTATAACTTTGATTACATTATTATTATTCTAAGATGCTGAAAATAATGATATAAAGAATGAGTAAGTGTGTCTAAACTTTCAACTGGTTGTGTAAATAAACACAGAATCAGTGGATATAGTGTTTAATTAATATTTATATCTAATCTTAAAGAAAGGGTTTTCCTTGTAATCATTCTTCATTTTTTTTCCACCTTGTCATATATACAAATACACAGCCTGACCAGGACTAGGAAGAGGAGACACAAGGTTATGGCATTTCATTCTTTGAAGACTCATACATAAATAAACCCTTAAGCTATGGATAACACCAACACACTTTCTCTCCCTCTCTCTCTTTCTCTTTTTCTCAGTTCGGAAGAAATTGCTGTTTAGCCCAAACCTTAGTGAAAGGTATAAATTCCCTTTGTGACAAATTGCTCCCCTCCCATCTTCAGCACTGCTCAATTATTAATAGATAAACATAGAGCAAGTCGTTTCTTATGGGTTGTCGGCAGACATATTGCAGGCAGGGATCTCTCAGGCCCTGAGAACACAGACTGGAGCTGACAGTATAAAGGCAGAGGAACGGTTTAAGGTCAAACACACTCAGAGCTCCTGAGAGAGGGGGAGTCAGGGAGGGCGAGAGCGAAGAAATATCAGGAGAGGATGAGAAGGAAAGGGGAAGGAGACAGCAAGATGCCATGGATTATACTCATCATTTGCTTGAGCTGAAGGTGGATGTTTGTGAATGTTTGTGAGTTAGTTTGAGTTTGGCGATAACTGCATGCAATAGTACTTTTGGAATTTTGTGAGGGGAAGTTTGTTATGAATCCTGCTGTGAAGTACTCTAGGGGTGACAAATGTGATATGCTCTGGGAATTGAGTTGAAATAAGAATATTTACAGTATACGACTACTGAGTGGAATTGAGGGAGGGAGGTAATGATAGATAAACACACAAAAAAAAAGTGGACAAGAAAAATGCAAAGTTTTGTAAAATATTTTAAGGTGCCATATCCTACACCTTTGTAAGACCCCCCATGAGCATTATTCTGCTAACAGGTTTTATTGACAAACATAGTGTGATTGTGTGTGATAGAACCAAAGTTCTTGGCTGGTAGTGTGTACTTTAACAGTGTATAACTATGTTCATCTTCAGTTCATCATAAGAAAAACATCCGAGAGTTAAAGGTGCTGTAAGCATTTTATATACAGGTATATATATATATATATATATATATATATATATATATATATATATATATATATATATATTGTGGCAGGGCGGAGGGCAGGGCCGGGTCGTGATTCTACACACCCGGCTCCTAATCAGGCTGATTAGCCCGAGAGGGATAAAGGCAGACTGTAGCAGAAGAACCGCTGCCAGGGGCGGGGGAGACCCTTCTGTCCACCGAAAACGCAGGGCCGGAGGACTGCCTTCGATCTGCCCGGGGAGGCGCGGCTGTCATCCACCATTGGGTGGAGGAGTGGCCGAGGACCAGGCTATGGCGTATCGGAGAACTGGCAAGTGAATTTTTTTTCTCTCTCTCTCTCTCCTCTCTCTCTCCCGCTGCCACTCTGTGTTGGCATTTTCCCTCTCTTTTTAAATGTTTTTGTTAATTTGGCACGATCGCCGTTATAGCGTGTAGGTGCCACATTTTTTTTTTTTTGCTTCCCTCCCCTTGTCCCTGCCCCTGATCCAGGTAGACGGGGATGACCTGCCGGCAGACGGGTGGAAGGCACGCCCCCCCAACTCCCCAGGGAAAGAGGGTGAGGGATGTATGTCATTCCTGAGAGAACGGGGGAGGTATGTGGCAGGTAGGAGGGTGGGGCCGGGTCGTGATTCTACACACCCGGCTGCTAATCAGGCTGATTAGCCCAAGAGGGATAAAGGCTGACTGGAGACGGCAGTGCGACAGAGAGAGAGTTACGGACAGCTGTCCGACACCTGTGTGTTTGTGTCTTTTGGTTTAAGTCCATTATTAAACTATTATATATATTATCAAGCCGGTTCTCGCCGCCTCCTTTCCATGTGTTACACACACACACACACACATATATATATATATATATATATATATATATATATATATATATATATATATATATATATAAAGAAGACACTTGGGGCTTTATTTCCCAAGTTTCAGAATTAATATATATATATATATATTTAGTTAGAGAAGCTGAAGTTTATAGTAATGGAAATATTTTGTGCTGAACATGTTTTTATTAAAGACAGTAATAGAAGTGCCAAGACAAGCCAGAAATACAATGCTCTCAAAGCCACAGGTCTAAAGAAGTTTCAAATTTGAAGATGATCAAACAAAAAATGAGGTTCCTACAAGATTTTTTCTCTGACTAGGGACAAAACCTAAAACGGCCACTTGGAGTTTCCAAAGGGCCACTTGGTAACAAAATGATCCGAGGGCTAAAGAAAGCTATTATAGTTATTTTTACATGTACCACATCTAAACCTTTTATTTTATTTATTTATTTTTTTTAAATATGACACAATTTCATGTAGTTCAAAACATTTAAGTATAAACCTAAAATGACCACTTAGTAACAAAAAAATGACATACCTGAACTTAAACCTAAACCCTTTGGAGTATGGGAACAGCTGTAGTATCTTTTGAAAGAAGACACTTGGGGCTTTATTTCATCATGGTTTATTTCATCCATTCCCTGATGGAGGGAACGAGACGTTGTGTCGATGTAGTGACACTAGAGGTCACTCTTGGGAGCCCGAGACACCTCTGGTCTTTGATAAAAGGCCAATGAAAATTGGCGAGTGGTATTTGCATGCCACTCCCCCAGACATACGGGTATAAAAGGAGCTGGTATACAACCACTCATTCAGGTTTTATGCTGAGGAGCCGAGACAAGGTCCGGCCATTTCAGCGGGTAGTTCAGCATTGTGGCAGGAGGGACACAACGTCTTGTTCCCTCCATCAGGGAATGGAGGTTACACAAGTAACCATGACGTTCTCTATCTGTCACTCACTCGACGTTGTGTCAATGTAGTGACACTAGGGGTCCCTATACGAAACGTCACAACTGGCTGAACTGTGTTACGTGAACTGGCGGTGTGTGGCGGGCAGACCACTGTGTGCCTCGTAGCCAGCACACCAGGTCGACACGTAACCTCCCCCAACTTAGTTATGAGGGTCGAACGGCACTTTGGGGACAAGTCGACTACCCAAAAGATAGAGACAGGCTAACCCAGTCATGGCCTCTTTTCCCCTTCTTTTTTTCCACTCCCAAAAAAGAAGGGGGATTATCCGACTGGGCCGCCAGGTCTAGTCGTGTGGTGTCTCCCAAGGGGAAGACACCGTGGAGACCACATCTCACCCCAAGAGAGGGGGGATATTTAAGTGGAAAAATATGTCACATGGTCTTTCCGACCATGTGGAGAGTCTTCAAGGTATCCCTACCCAATGGGGGAGGAGTTACTACGAAACATGGAGACTGGGGCAGAGGGGCTCTGCCCAAGGAAGACGCAGTTTGCCAACAGGGAAACAAATTAGCGGAAGATATACATCGCATGGGGTTAGCCTTACAGGGAACCACCACATGCGAAGCACCTACCCCTGAACAGGACTCTTAGTTAGCACGTGTACTGGGCCGGCAGCGAGTCTCTCCGAAAACTCGACTGCCACAGGGCTTGGAGGAAGTCAACCAGGGAACAAAGTTTGTGAACACTACTGGGAATTAACGGCGCACGTCTTCAGCTCAAAAGGAGGTGCTATGTGCAAGCGATACACCCGGCCGGCTATCCCGGCTTATCTGCTTGTATTGTGTGCCATTACCTGGGGTGTAACCGGTTCCACCCGGAGGTTGTAGAACCTTGCAAAGGTGTTGGGTGTTGCCCAGCCTGCTGCTCTGCAAATGTCTGTTAGAGAGGCACCCCTGGCCAGGGCCCAGGAGGCCGCTACATCCCTGGTAGAATGGGCTCATAGCCCTACTGGGGGTGGCATGTCCTGGGCGTGATTTGCCATAGTTATGGTGTCAATGAGCCAGTGGGTGATCCTCTGCTTGGAGACAGCGCTTCCTTTCCGCTGTGCACCAAAGCAGACAAAGAGCTGCTCAGAGATCCTAAAGCTCTGCGTGCGATCCAAATAGATGCGTAAAGCGCGCACCGGACACAGCAACAACAGGGCTGGGTCTGCCTCCTCCTGGGGCAGCGCTTGCAGGTTCACCACCTGGTCCCTAAATGGGGTCATGGGAACCTTGGGCACATAGCCCGGTCGGGGTCTCAGGATCACGTGAGAGTAGCCCGGACTGAACTCCAGGCACATTTCGCTGACAGAGAACAATTGCAGGTCTCCTACCCTCTTGATGAAAGTGAGCGCAGCCAGGAGGGCAGTCTTCAAGGAGTGTGCCTTAAGCTCGGCTGACTGCAAAGTCTCAAAGGGGGTTCTCTGTAGACCCTGAAGAACTACAGAGAGGTCCCATGAGGGAATGAGGCGCGGTCTGGAGGGATTCAGCCTCCTGGCACCTCTTAGGAACCTTATGATCAGGTCGTGCTTCCCTAAAGACTTACCGTCGACTGCGTCGTGGTGTGCTGCTATGGCGGCAACGTACACCTTCAAGGTGGAAGGGGACAGCCTCCCTTCCAACCTCTCCTGCAGGAAGGAAAGCACTGATCTGACTGCGCACCTCTGGGGGTCTTCCCATCAGGAAGAACACCACTTAGCGAACAGACGCCTCATAGAGGTGATCGTGTCTACCACCGCAGGTGGACCGCTTAGGTCTTCCGTGTCCCATCCAGGTGCCAGACATGGAGATTCCAGAGGTCTGGTCGCGGGTGCCAGATGGTGCCCTGTCCCTGAGAAAGAAGGTCCTTCACGAGGAGCGTGAGGTCCGAGAACCACGTCTGGGTGGTCCAGTAGGGTGCTACCAGGACAACCTGCTCCTTGTCCTCCCTGACCTTGCACAGGGTCTGTGCAAGTAGGCTCACTGGGGGAAACGCATATTTGCGCAGGCCAGGGGGCCAGATGTGTGCCAGTGCGTCTATGCCGAGGGGGACCTCGGTCAGGGCATACCAGAGCGGGCAGTGGGAGGATTCTTGGAAGGTGAACAGGTCCACCTGTGCCCATCCGAATTGACTCTAAATCAGCTGGACCACCTGAGGGTGGAGTCTCCATTCTCCCCTGAGGGAAACCTGCCGTGACAGCGTATCCGCTGTAGTGTTGAGGTTGCCTGGGATGTAAGTGGCTCGTAGCGACTTGAAGTGCTGCTGACTACAGAGGAAGAGATGGCGGGCGAGTTGTGACATACAGCGAGAGTGCAGACCGCCTTGGCGGTTGACATATGCTACTGTTGCCGTGTTGTCTGTCCGAACTAACATGTGTTTGCCCTGGATCAACAGCCCAAACCTCCACAGGGTGAGCAGAATTGCCAACAACTCAAGGCAGTTGATGTGCCAATGCAGTCGCGGGCCCATCCACAGGCTGGCAGCTGTGTGCCTGTTGCAAATAGTGCCTCAGCCTGTTTTGGAGGGGTCCGTCATGACCACGACGCACCTGGAGACCAGTTCTAGGGGAACACCTGCCCGTAGAAATGAGAGGTCGGTCCAAGGGCTGAAAAGACGGTGACAGACCGGCATGATGACCACGCGATGTGTCCCATGGCGCCATGCCCATCTCGGGACTCGAGTCTGAAGCCAGTGCTGAAGCGGTCTCATATGCATCAACCCAAGCGGGGTGGCTACCGCTGAGGATGCCATATGCCCCAGGAGCCTCTGAAAAAGTTTCAGTGGAACCGCTGTTTTCTGTTTGAATGCCAGCACCAACTAGGCATGCTCATTTGTGAGGCACACTGTCAAAGAGACTGAGTCCAGCTCCAAACTGAGGAAAGAGATGCTCTGAACCGGGAGGAGCTTGCTCTTTTCCCAGTTGACCCGAAGCCCTAGTCAGCTGAGGTGTGAGAGCACCAAGTCCCTGTGTGTGCACAACATGTCCTGAGAGTGAGCTAGGATTAGCCAGTCATCAAGATATTTGAGAATGCGAATGCCAACCTCCCTTAACGGGGCAAGGGCTGCCTCTGCGACCTTCGTGAAGACGCGAGGAGACAGGGACAGGCCGAAAGGGAGGACCTTGTACTGATACATCTGACCCTCGAATGAAAACTGCAGGAAGGGTCTGTGTCAAGGAAGGATCGAGACATGGAAGTATGCATCCTTCAGGTCTACCGCCATGAACCAATCTTGATGCCAGACGCTCACCAGAATGCATTTTTGCATCAGCATCTTGAACGGGAGTCTGTGTAAGACCCGGTTCAGTACTCACAGGTCCAAGATTGGCCGCAACCCACCGCCTTTTTTCGGTACAATGAAGTAAGGGCTGTAAAACCCCTTCTTCATCTTGGCCGGAGGGACAGGTTCTATCGCTCCCTTCCGTAGGAGGGTAGCGATCTCCGCGCACAAGATAGCAGTGTTTTCGTCCTTGACCAAGGTGAAGTGGATACTGTTGAACCTGGGCAGGCGCCTGGCAAACTGAATCGCGTAGCCGAGTCGGATGATCCAGATCAGCCATCGCGATGGATTGGAAAGCGCAAGCCACGCATCCAAGTTCCGTGCAAGGGGGACCGAGGGGACAACGCTGTCGGACGTACCGGTAGGTGGGGCCTCGTGGCGGGGCGGAGCTCGAGGTGCCATACTACGTAGTGGCCGTGCTGAGTCTAGGGACATCGAAGCACTTACCTGGCTCCTTGTGACCACACCCAGAACAGCCTGGGATGGGGGAGGAAGAGGCCTGTCCTCATAACCCATGGAGACTGCCGCATCGGGGCGGCTATGTGCCACAGCTGGGCGCTCAGGGGCGGGAAGACCACCGCTGGAGCACCAATCCTGCAAGGAAAAACCCGTGGACGGTAGTCATGATGATGACCGTGCACACCGGGTATGTGACCCAGGGAGAAAGGAAACCGCTCTTTTGCTGAACTGTTGGGCATGCCAACAAAATGCGGCAAAATTAAACAAAAAGGCAAAAAATATTTTCCACCCGGCCCTCCACCAGAGGATGGAGTGGTCTTCTTACCAGCTCCAGGTGAGTGGGTTTCATCATCCCTAGGTCACCCGTCTCAGGGGCGCTTTGACGACCTCTGTGGGTTCTTAGCGACCGACTGTGAGACGGGTGGCGTTTGCTTCCTGCGGTGGGCTCCACGCCGGGGCCGGGCGGGCTGCGGTGGAGCCGGTGCAGTCACCGCAGGGGGACACCCTTGGCGACGAGCAGATGGGGTGCGGGTTATTGAGCCACGTCGGGGCAGGATATGCTGGATAGCCTCTGTCTGCTGCATCACCGCCGAGAACTACTGGGCGAAGTCCTCAATGGTGTCGCCGAATAGGCCAGCCTGGGAAATGGGGGCAGCAAGGAACTGTGTCTTGTCGGCCTCACCCATCTCGACCAGGTTGAGCCAAATGTGGCGCTCCTGGACCACTAATGTGGCCATCGTCCGCCCGAGAGACCGCGCCGTGACCTTCGTGGCTCAGAGAGCGAGGTCAGTCACTGAGCGCAGTTCCTGCATCAGATGTGGGGTGGAACTACCCTCGTGCAGTTTTTTCAATGCCTTGGCTTGGTGGACCTGCAGGAGAGCCTTGGCGTGCAGGGCAGAGGCAGCTTGTCCAGCAGCACTGTAGGCTTTAGCCATCAGGGACGACGTGAACCTACAGGGCTTGGACGGGAGCTTAGGGCGTCCGCGCCAGGTGGGCATAGGTTCACCATGAGCGCCTTATCCACTGGAGGAATCGCCGTATAGCCATTGAGGGTAGTGAGGGCGGGGGAACTGTCTCTCTTTTTTCTGCCAAAGTGCCCAGGGGCGTTCTCTGCAGTGCACCAGTGCAGAGGAGGGAGAAGTCGCTGAAATGCACCGTCAGATCCAGCAGAGGTGAATGAACAGTAGAAATTCAGCTCAGTGAGCATGACTGTTCGGCTCCGAAGAGAAAATCTGAATGAGTGGTTGCATACCAGCTCCTTTTATACCCGTATATCCGGGGGAGTGGCATGCAAATACTACTCGCCAATTTTCATTGGCCTTTTATCAAAGACTAGAGGTGTCTCGGGCTCCCAATAGTGACCCCTAGTGTCACTACATCGACACAACATCGAGTGAGTGACAGATAGGGAACACAAGTTTCAGAATTAATATATATATATATTTTTTTTTTTTAAGTTAGAGAAGCTGAAGTTTATAGCAATGGAAATATTTTGTGCTAAACACGTTTTTTTAAAAAAAACAATAATAATAAAAGTGCCAGAACAACCCAGAAATACAAAGTTTTCAAAGCCACAAGTCTAAAGAAGTTATGTTTCAAATTTGAACAATCAAACCCCGAACTCCACCCCTCCAACCAAACAAACAGAAAAAAGAAAAAACATGCGCCTTAACCCCACGCACGACAGCGCCAACTAGCGTCCGTCTCTCTAAACTCAAACAGTCCATGTACGCCTATGAGAGTCCCCGCGACAACTTTGCCATCGGATTGCTCAAGTCCGGTGCTTCTATACAAATTTTGTGAGAAAAAATTACATAACAGAAAATACATTGTAAAACAAACCCCAGCCAATAGGCAGAATAAACACAAAGAACGTGTAGATTCATTCACAGAACTGTGGCAAAGGTGTGCTCCTCCACAAAACAAGCTCCAGCCTCCAGCAGAACTGGCACAAAAACAAAAAAAAAACAAAACAAAAAAAAATATCTGAAACTGAATGGTTTTATATATATATATATATATATATATATATATATATATATATATATATATATATATTACATTTAAAACCGTTCAGTTTCCTCGGACAGTCAAACGAGTGTTCAGTGAGCCGGCTGTTCATGAGTGCAGCAAATGACTTAATCCTCCCAATGTCCTGCTAAAATACTCCACAAAACAAACTCCAGCCAATAGGAGGCATAAGCACAAAGAGCGAGCAGATTCATCCACAACTGACCCGAAGGAGTGTTAAGCCACAAAACAAACTCCTGCCGCTAGACGGAACCAGCACAAAAAGAAACAAAACAAGTGTCCCGGTTCCTCGGACGGTCAAGAGTATATAGAGCGAGTCAAGTTCACTCGGAGGCCACATAAAACACACCATGACTTCCTCAGTCCATCAAGTTTATAAAAAACATTGCTTGTTGTGGGCATGTAGATATTTTGCGACCATCCTTAGTATCCATTCTCAATCTGGCCGGGAACTTAAGTGTAAAAGCGATCTTCCATCAATGAAAAAGTTTCTTGAAGGAGTGTTATTCCACAAAACAAACTCCAGCTGCTAGGTGGAACCAGCTCAAAAAGAAACAAAAATGGCACCCAGCTTCCTCAGGCAACCAAAAGTAAGTACAGCGAGTTACTCCACTCGGGGGCCACATGAGAAACACCAAATGGCTTACTCACTCCAATGTTTTTATACAGGACAGTGCTTGCTTGGGGCATGTAAATACTTTGCAGCCATTCTTAGTATCTATTCTCAGTTTGGCCAGAAACATCAGTGCAATAGCGATCTTCCGTTGATGTAAGAGTTTCTTGCATTCCTTGAATCGGTCACGTTTCTCTCTTGTCGAATTTGCAAAGTCTGGGAACAAGACAATGTTGTGGTTCTTCCAAGAAAGATTTCCTTTACTCCTCGCCTCGTGTAACACAAGAAATTTATCGGATGATCTCAGAAATTTGGCCAGAATTGATCAGGCCTGTCTCCCTCAGCGGTTCTGCGAGCCAGGACTCTGTGAGCTCGCTCGATTTCCAATTTATGGCCTGTTATGTCGAGCAGACTCGGGAAGAGCTCATCTAGAAATTTCACCATATGTTGGCCTTCTTCATGCTCAGGAATTCCATCAATTCGGATGTTATTTCACCGGTTGTGGTTCTCAAGATCTTTCAATTTTTGAAAAACTCATTCCAAATCTCCCTTGGTCGCAAGCGGATTAGCAGATAATTCCCTCTCCGATGACTCCAAGTAATTGATCCATTTATTGACGTATGACAATCTTGTAACCAACTCAGAGAATTTTGTTTCCATCGCCATAATCGATCGATGTATTACAGCGAGATCTTCTAAGTAAGCAACAACTTTCATCAGCATCACAGACATGCTCACCAGTTGACACTTTATTTCTCCTGCCGCACCGTCCAAACCGAGTCTCTGGTCTGCGGGCCTGTCAGAGGTTTCATCTTGAGCATGTAAGTGTCTTTCAATATCTCCAGAGTCGAGGATTTTGAATTCTTTGCCATGTTGACTTCAAAGAACAAATATGTAGCAGGGTGTATTGAATGTCACACGACTCTGGGATTATCTTTTTAAGATTTTGGAAATGTACGGGTTCGGGAATACTTTTATTGGTTGGATTAAGTTACTTTATAGACACCCGGTAGTGGTGGTAAAAAGGAATGGATTAATTTCAGATTGTTTCACTCTGGATAGGGGCATCCGGCAGGGATGCCCTCTTTCCCCATTGTTGTTTTGTCTTGCCCTGGAACCATTAGCAGCTGCGATAAGAAAGGAGGAGGATTTTCCGGGGTAGTGGCGGCAGGTGTGGCACACAAGCTTTTGCTTTGCGCAGATTATATTTTATTATTCGTCTCCGACCCTACTAGATCTATGCCTTGCCTCCACAGAATTATTAATTCCTTTTTAAGTTTTCGGGATACAGAGTTAATTGGTCTAAATACGAAGCTTTGTCTCTGACAGCGTACTGCCCGGTAACGGCTTTTCAGGCGCCTTCCAGTGGCTCAAACAGGGCATTAAGTATTTGGGTATTTTATTCCCAGCAAATTTATGTGATTGAGTTAATTTTGACCCTTTAATAAAAAGTTTTTCGAGTGATGTGGCAGGTGGTCTTCATTACATTTAACTATGATTGGGAAGGTTAATGTTATTAAAATGAAATGTCCCCCTCTCTTATTTCAAGCAATTTGATAGCATAATGAAGTCCTTCATTTGGAATGGTAAACGTCCCAGATTACATTTCAATAAGTTGCAAAGGCCGATTGACAAAGGTGGGCTAGGCCTACCCAAGATTTTGTTTTATTATTATGCATTTGGTCTCAGACATTTGGCTCATTCATCACTTCCACCTAAGAAAACCCCTCCCTGGTTCTGTACTGAACAGGAAGTTCTTGCCCCTATTACGCCATTGCAAAGCCTTTCTATCAAACTAATCGGGGAAGTTAAGTTACAACCCGTTATCTCGCATTTGCACTCGGTATGGACAAAAGTGTCCAGAGTGTCCACATTTACATGTTAAATTTTTCAGAGAGTGGCCATGACTGAAATGACAAAAGTATAGGTATGAAACTCTTTGGGGCGTAAACTGATTATTTGGTTATTTTAACTTCTTATCTGTTAGCCAATTGGCTCGCTCATATGTGGCATGTTAAGCCAATTGGCTCGCATGGTGTAAGCTGACTGGTCCTTTGACATGTAATTGTGTTGCCAATCAGCTTGCATCTCTCTTTTCGTCTAACATTTAACTTGCTCAGTTTTGCAGATACAGTAAGCCAGTTTCACTGCAGCGTTTTCTCTGAAAATTGCTAAAATTCTGAAAAGTCATGCAATTCAATCATTTGGCCAGTGGTCAAGGCAAACCTAGTTAGCATACACTAGCTAGAACATGGCTCATAGGAGCAGCAGCAGTACACAAGCCTTAATGATAAATCTGCTTGGTTGGGGGTTATGTTTTGTGTTTATGTGTTATGCATTATGTGCAGCTTCCCTGCTTTGTTGGGGTATTGTTTGTAATACTGATTTGTGCAGCAGCATGTATTACATGCTCGATGCAGCATGTATTGCGTTTTGTCTAATTAGCAGCAGTAGCAGCATGTCCACATGCTTAACTCAGTATGTCTGTATATTTTCCGTACATTATATTTGTACAGTATATTTAACTCTGTATATCTATATACTGTCTGTAGCAGCAGCAGCATAGCAGATCTAGTCCGCCAAGACATCCTATCAATATATCATACCTACATTAACATGCTAAATCTTAAAGAGTGGCCATGACTGAAATGACAAAAGTTCAGGTATGAAACTCTTTTTGGCGCAAGCTGATAGGTTCTTTGAACTTCTAACCTGCTAGCAAATTGGCTTCGCTCACATGTGGCATGTTAAGCCAATCGGCTCACATGGTGTAAGCTGATTGGTCCTTTGACATGTAATCGGGTAGCCAGTCAGCTTGCATCTCTCTCTTTGTCTAAAATTTAAATTGCTCAGTTTAGCAGATACGATGGTTTCATTGCAGTGCGCTGTGAGAGTTTTATCTGAAACACACCTCCACCCCAGCTTCAGATGTGTACACCTGCTGCATTGTGATTGTTTGTGTCTATTTGTGCAGCAGCATGTCCTACATGCTCGATGCAGCTTGTCTTGCATTTCGTATAATTGTCCAGCCGCAGCAGCGGCATGTCTGAAATGCAGTTAACTGGCTCTGAAGGAAGGAAATCTTGGATTTTGTTTTTTTGTTTTTAATGTAACACCACAGACACAAGGTGTGCTTTTTATATATAACCTTTTTGGCTCTATATTGTCTGTGGAGTTAATTTGAGTCTATTGTTAGTGTATAATAAGAATACATTATATAAAATGTAATATGTGATTGATGAATGGGTAAGGAAACTTTACTTATTATAAAGAATCTTTATTTATTTATATATTTATTTATTCTTGCAAATATAGCTTCTAAAAATTCAGTGGTTATAACATAATATGAAAGAGGAATGGTCTAACTTTCCAGTCATCAATGGCTGCAGTAGTGCACTTGTACCTAACCCTAACCTAACCTAACCTAACCTAATCTAACCCTAACCTTACCTGTGCTGTACTTTTGTTTGCAAATCTAACAACATGGAATGTTTGTTCACATTTATGTGTGTTTTTGTCAATGTTTTGGTTTTCTTGTCTTTTATTTTGTAGTTTAGTTCATGCTTCCTGTTTCTTGTCATGTGTCTTGTCATGTGATTTCCTGTTCCTGACATGCTTCATGTGTTTTGTTCTTTTTGGTTCCTTGGTTATTAGTCTTGTCTTATTATTGGTACATGTTTCATTTGTCTTGTTATCTTGTTATCAGTTCTGTTCTGTCATTGGTTCTTATGTTATTAGTTCAGTTTTGTTATTGGTTGTCTTGTAATCTTGTTTGCCCATGTCTGTAAATTTTAACCCTCATGTTTGCCTTTGTCCTTTGTCAGGTTTTGTTTGTGTAATGTTGCTGTTGATTCAAGTTCAGGGTTTTTGTTTATAGTCAAGCCAAGCTATAGTCATAGTTCTTGTTTATAATCTGATTTGTTTTCTTTTATTGCTTTGATACCTTCATGTTTTTGGATTGCATTTTGTAAATAAAACTGCACTTGGGTTTTCACATCATCAACGTAATCGTCTCCTGCCTGTCCTGCTCTGCAACGTTACAGAATACCTGACTGAAAAAAATGAATCCAGCAGTTGCAGTTCTGTGTCTCTGCCAGGGGAATCGTCCCCTCAAAGACTTTGTGGTGGACTTTTGCGATTTGGCCAATGAGGTAAACTTTTTAATGATGTTGCTCTGAAGGACATTTTCTGTTTTGGACTAGAGGAGCCAGACAAGTCTTGTTTGCCTCAAGGCCAAATCACATGGACTTGATTGATTGTGCCCTGCTACTGAGTGGATCTAACTTCACCGTAGGAGCTGATGAGTATGCCAGCACTCCTACAGTAACCACCACCCCTGAGTCCACCAGCATATCAGAGTCCTCCCCATGCCACGGTCAATGAGCCAGCACCCATGCCTGCCACGGTCAATGAGCCGACGCCTGCCATGGACCATGAGCCAGTGACCATGCCTGCCACAGACCACGAGCCAATGCCCACGCCTGCCACGGACAAAGAGCCAGCACCTAAAGCCTCGGCCGCTGCATCTGCCTTGTCATGCCATGTTGCCACATCTGCATCGTCATGCCATGTTGCCACATCTGCCTCACCATTTCAAGCTTCCATGTCTGACCCGCCATGCTGAGTTGACACGTCTGACCTGCTATCCCAGGCCACCTTGATCCCTGGGTCTCTGTCTCCAGCAGCCCCGCCCCTTGGTTCTCTGCCTCCAGAGGCCCCACCCCCTGAGTCTCTGCTTCCAGCATTCTCTCTCCACCTCCTACGACTCCACCTACTGAGTCTCAAATGGCTCCGCCCCCTGAGTCTCCAGCATGCCACGCTGCCTCGTCAGCCTCGCCATGCCACGCTGCCTCGTCAGCCTCGCCATGCCACGCTGCCTCGTCAGCCTCGCCATGCCACGCTGCCTCGTCAGCCTCGCCATGCCACGCTGCCTCGTCAGGCCCTGCTCCACGGCCTGCATCTGTCTCGTCTGGCCACACTCCTGGCCTTCTGCCAGCTCTGCCCTGGTCGCCTGGTTCGCCCTGGTCTCAGGGTCCTCTGTCAGCTCTGCCCTGGTCGTCTGGTCTGCCCTGGTCTCTGGGTCCTCCACCAGTTCCACCCTGGCCGCCAGGTCTGTCATGGTCTCCGGGTCCTCCACCAGCTCTGCCCTGGTCGCCTGGACCACCTTTGTCTCCGGGCCCTCAGCCTGCTCCACCCTGGTTTCCTGGCCTGCCTGCTCTGCCCTGGTCCTGTGGTCCCCCGTGGTCTGCGGTGCCCTCTGGTCTCCTGTGGGCTGTAGCACCCTCTGGTCCCCCATGGTTTCTTGCCCTGTCTGGTCACCTGGTTTCCCTGCCCCAAAGCCCATGTCCACCCCAAGGTCCAGTTATGCCATAGTCCCCCAGGCCCACCTTGATTTATAGCTCCCAGAAGAACTGTAGATGTTCTGTAGGCAGGTTCCTAATTCCACAAGGAATAACAGCTTGGTGTCATGGCTCTGGATTTGTAGGTTTTAAACATATGACCTATGTGTTCAATGAGTTTTATTACAAATCATAATAGCATTGAGCATTATTATTAAGAAGGATTGCGGATGATTGTCTATAGGGGTGGAATAAAGAAGTAGATCTGAAAAGTTTTCTATCCAACTCAGGCAAAAAAAAAAAAAAAAAAGATTTACTTCATTTAAAAATTGACTCTTTGTCGATATAACATTTAAACATAGTTTTAAGTGTATCCCTTGTATAATGATATGTCATACCTGGATGTCTCTTGGCTAAGCCCGGATGTCCACTGGCCCTAGTGGTGCCCCTGTTTTGTGATACTTTAGCTGGTTTAGTAAAAATACGATATGTAATATTTAGAATCAAGATTTGGATGAAGCAAACAGATATTTTCTGTTATGTAGTTAGGAGTTTTATTCTTACTATAACTTAGTTACAATTAAAATAGCATACTCTAACACTGACTGATGTCTTGAACACCAAATATCACAGCCAGGTGTCTGTACATGTAACACAAACTGCTGTAACCAGGACTTTCAATTTAAAAATGAGCTATTTTCAGCTTAAAACATCTGACATAATTCTTGGTTAGAAATTAGAGAAAACTATACAAACCCTAAATCACATTGAGATTTATTCCACTGATTGCATGTTTCTTTTTAAGTTTGCGGGTTTTGTGGAGCATGTAAACTGTGCATGCTCCTCAACTTTGTATACAAACCATGCCGCATGTGATGTACTCAAATCCCCTGGTATTTAGTGAGAGTCTTAGCATTAGATTTTACGATGAGCCAGGGCACTATTCTTTAAAGGATAAATCAATGATGCTGCCCCGTATGGAGCTTCAGCAACCAATAAAAGCATGACGTAACCCAAGTATTATAACGACCACATGCAAATCATACAGGCTACCCCATGAGGTCATGTCTCAACTCTTCACTCTTTCTCTCTCTCCCCATCTCTTTCTCCCTTTTTTGAATGTATCCTTTCAAAAAATAAATTGTGGTGAGGAAAACATTCTGTGGTAAATTAAACAGATTAGCCTAAAGTCTTGCTAGTGTGAGCAGAGAGAGGGAGACAGTGAAAGATGCAGATTCACTGCTTCACTCAAAATTCTGCTCATCTCTGGCTCTTCAGCTGCTATCTGTCAGCTGCTCCAGAAGTGACTGTGTGGTACTTCCGCTAATTGCATCTGTGCTAAATTTAGCACATGCACCACAGAATCCCTTTGATTGGGGGAGTCAAAATCTGAAAAAAATACAAATAAATACCCTACCTGCCAGGAAACTCACTCTCTCTCTCTCTCTCTCTCTCTCTCTCTCTCTCTCTCCCCTCTCTCTCTCCTCTATCCGCCCTCCTCTCTCTTTCTCTGTTTCTTTCTTTCTGTCTGCTTTTCACCAGGGAACAATGAACTATTTCATTTGTCAGAGCTGTCAATCAAAAGGAGTTGTGGGAAGTCAATTCTTTTTTTTTTTTTTAAACAGAAATGTCTGCTTTTCTGATGCTATTTGCACCCTGGTGCGAATAATGGTATAAGCTATTTACACCCCAGTGCAAATAGTGGCAGATATAATTTGGGTAACACTTTCTATGAAGCCCATGTTTATAATGCATTGCAAAGTCATTATATTGCATTAGTAATGTCTCATAATACACCTTATAATATGTTATAACTTATTGTAACCACAATTATAATTCATTATAATACTTACATATTCATAGTTATACTTTAGAGTATAATGCATTATAACACCAGCAACATCCAATTTTATCTGCAGAAGTTATAATGTATCATATATATTTGTAATAATATATTTGCCTTAAGTAAAGTGACAAAAAGCAATGTCTTCTTATAAACATCCATAATATATTTTTTTAAGTGGTTATAAGAAATCACAAATCATGCTGGAAATTATATACATTACACATGCACAAAATACAAAATAACACCCATTCAATGTAAATTTCAAGATATTAACACTTGTTAAACTACGACATTAAAATATATCAGAAACTCTCTCTAGAGAAAAAAATATGTATGTTGATCACACATTTAGCCAATCTTCTTGGGTGTAAACAAGTCAAGTCATTTTTATTTGTATAGCACCTTTCACAGGACACATCATTTCAAAGCAGCTTTACAGAAGATCATGCATTAACAGAAAATTTAACTGTAATATCTATAATGTCTTAGAGTCATCATTGTGTAGTTTGATAAAATACAATTGTAAATTGTGTTTAAAAATAAGTAATTAAATAATAATTGTATTTATAACCCCAGTGAGCAAGCCGAAGGCAACTGTGGCAAGGAACACAAAACTCCATAAGATGTTAGTTAATGGAGAAAAATAACCTTGGGAGAAACCAGAGACACACCCAAGAATAAAATAAATAAATAAATAAATCAAACTGTTCAATAAACTCTAATGTATGTTTGCTTCAGACACATAGAACGTGTTTGTATATGTCAGTATTGGGTGCTTTAGGTGCAAAACTGTAATTTATTGTAAGATCACTGAATGAAACACTGACAATAAACACCCTGATTATTATAACTTGATTAAATAAAATGTAATAATGAGCAATATGCACTTACATATGGCTTTATTGAATGTGTTTGTGCATGTATTCAAGACGCCGGGGTATTAGCAATATGCACAGTGACGTCATTACGCAATGACGTAAAAGAACTGGTGAATCTTTTTTTAATTTATTTTTTATGAACCAGTTCATTGAAATGAACCGTCTAAAAGAACCGGATCATGGAAAAGAATCAGACTTCCCATTACTACCATTTTGGCCACAGTGGGCAGCGCTTCATTATTCAGTAAGCGCAGACCGAGTTTAGCTCAAAAAAGTCCACCTACAGATTCTGTATTCACTGTGAGATCAGTCTGTGTCTGGCTATCAAGCTTAGTCAGCCAGCACAGTACCAGATGCCTAAGAAAGTCCATCACAGTGGCCCTTTTAACGTCAGGGGTACAGGTGCAGAACATGGCCATAGAATAATGAGGAACATTCCAACAGTCCATAAATCCACTTTATCCCCCTGCAGTCGGTGCTCTGAAGGTTCACCTAGCACAACATACTTAAACACACTTCCACAACTTTGATTTCTCACAAATCAAATCTTTTGAAATGTGTAAGTGCCTCTATATTGTGTGCTGCCTTTCGTGGTAATTAATAAATTCTTCATAATCTATGTAAATGGCCAAATAAGGAATCTGAAAGGAGATTGATCATGTTTAAGGAAACATCTATAAAAGATACAAATCACACTAAAAGCATTGTCTAAACAGTGGGCGGCCAAGGCTGGAGTGACTAGGTTCATTTTCACATGGTCCCATTAGTTTTTTACAGTGTATGATTTAATGTTTATGCACTAGAAAATATGAGCTGCTCTTATGTTAACACACATGTTTTCAAGCCTTTGTTGAAAGCTGTTCAGGTGTTCTGAGTTCTTCATATGAATTCATAAGACCCATTTTAATAAACAAATAATCAATCAGTAATCAATATGGGCTCTGATGAACAACCACTTCTGACATTACAGTATGTTCCTGTCAGGACATCAGCCCACAGTGACTTTAGAATTTTGTGTTTGCTAGTGGTGGGCGGTGTCATTAACCTTTTTTATTATGGGGCAATGTTTGCATTCTGGTGGCATTTTACCTTTATGAGGTATATGTGGCGCAAGCTGAAGTTCTTTGAACTTGTTATCTGTAAGTCAATTTGCTCACTCACATATGAATTTGCACGCATGGTGTAAGCGCTTGGTACTTCGACATGTATCGGGAAGCCAATCAACTTGCTTCTCTCTCTTTGACAAACATTTAAATTGCTCAATTTGCAGATAAGTTGTTCCCTATCTGTCACTCACTCGACGTTGTGTCGATGTAGTGACACTAGGGGTCACTCTTGGGAGCCCGAGACACCTCTGGTCTTTGATAAAAGGCCAATGAAAATTGGCGAGTGGTATTTGCATGCCATTCCCCTGGACATACGGGTATAAAAGGAGCTGGTATGCAACCACTCATTCAGATTTTCTCTTCAGAGCTGAACGGTCATGCTCACTGAGCTGAATTCTCATGACTGTTCATTCACCTCTGCTGGATGTGACAGCGCATTTCAGCGGCTTCTCCCTCCTCTGCACTGGTGCACTGCAGAGAACGCCCCTGGGTGCTTCGGCAGAAAAAAGTGAGTACATTTTCCTGAAAGAGTATATTTCTCTAAAAGAGCGGCACACACGGAACGTCTTTTTAAAGATGACTTTCTGATTGTGTTTTATTCCTGGTTGCGGTCGTTACCTCTCAACTTCAGATGGTCATGATCGCTGTCTTTCGTGTCTGAGCGCGACCCACACAGAGGCAGCATTCGTGGATGGTTCATGTTCTCACTGTGAGAACATGACCATGGCAACGTAGCGGCTCCCCGCCTCGGTCCTTCTACCTATGTGTTTGAGTCCAGCGCGGGTAGCACTGGGGGTGATTTGGGGACCTCAATGGAACCACCTCCACCGGGTATCCCCCCGCGGACCTCCCATTCCCCAGCACGCTCATCTGCCACAATCGGGCTTCCACATGAGTCCGCCGGCTCGTCTCATGGCAAGTTCGACCACATGTTCGGAGCCCGCGAAGCTGATGAGCTCTCGAGCGCAGCATCGGAGAGCGGGCATGTCCAGTTGGATGCAGAAGCCTCAGCTGGGCTCCCCCCTTCGGGAACGATTGCCCAGTCACAGGCTGATGCAGAGATGACGGACATGCTTTCCCGAGTGGCCGCGAGCGTCGGGATAGAGTGGAACCCTCCACTCTCCCCTGAACCCTTGCGGCTCGATGATTGGTTCCTGGGCTCGCGGCACCGCTCAAAGCAGCTGCGACCCGCTCCAGTGCCTTTCTTCCTGGAAGTGCACGAGGAGCTGACAAAATCGTGGGAGGCACCTTTTACTGCCCGGTCCCGATTTCTCAGTTCCCCTACCCTCACTACCCTCGATGGCGGGGTGGCCAGGGGCTATACGGCGATTACCCCAGTGGATAAGGTGCTCGCAGTGCACCTATGCCTGCAGAGTGCCGCCACCTGGCACAGACGCCCAAAGCTCCCGTCCAAGCCCTGTAGGTTCACGTCGTCCCTGACGGCCAAAGCCTACAGCGCTGCTGGACAAGCCACGTCTGCCCTGCACGCCATGGCTTTCCTGCAGGTCCACCAAGCCAAGGCACTAAAAGAACTGCACAAGGGTAGTTCTGCCCCAGATCTGATGTAGGAACTGCGCTCGGTGACCGACCTCACTCTCCGAGCGACGAAGGTCATGTCGCGGTCTCTCGGGCAGACAATGTCCACATTAGTGGTCCAAGAGCGGCAACTTTGGCTCAACCTGGTCGAGATGGGTGAGGCCGACAAGACACGGTTCCTTGCTGCCCCCATCTCCCAGGCTGGCCTATTCGGCGACACCATCGAGGACTTTGCCCAGCAGTTCTCTATGGTGAAGCAGCAGACAGAGGCTATCCGACATATCCTGCCCCGGCACGGCTCAAAATCCCACGGCGTGGAGCCCACTGCAGGAAGCAGACGCCACCTGTCTCACAGCCGGCCGCCAAGAACCCACAAAGGTCGACAAAGCGCCCCTGAGACGGGCGACCCAGGGTACAGACGAAACCCACTGCATTGGAGCTAGTAGTAAGACCATTCCATCCCCCGGTGGAAGGCCGGGTGGAGAATCTTTTGTTACCTTTTCACTTGATTTCACCGCATGCCTAAGTGGCTGCGGTACCCAACAGTTCAGCAAAAGAGCAGTTTCCTCCTTCCCTGGGTTCAGCGGTATCCACTTCACCTTGGTGAAGGACGAAAACGCTGCTACCTTGCATGCGGAGATTGCCACCCTCCTACGGAAGGATGCGATAGAACCTGTCCCTCCGGCCGAGATGAAGAAGGGGTTTTACAGCCCCTACTTCATCATACCGAAAAAAGGAGGTGGGTTGCGGCCAATCTTGGACCCACGAGTACTGAACCGGGCTTTACACATACTCCCGTTCAAGATGCTGACACAAAAACGCATTCTGGCAAGCATCCACCATCATGATTGGTTCGCGGCATTAGACCTGAAGTACGTGTACTTTCACATCTCAATTCTACCTCGACACAGACCCTTCCTGCGGTTTGCATTCGAGGGTAAAGCGTATCAGTACAAGGTCCTCCCTTTCGGCCTGTCCTTGTCCCCTCACGTCTTCACGAAGGTCGCAGAGGCAGCTCTTGCCCCGTTAAGGGAAGTGGGCATTCGCATTCTCAACTATCTCGACGATTGGCTAATCCTAGCTCACTCTCGGGACATGTTGTGTGCACACAGGGAAAAGAAAAGAGCAAGCTCCTCCCGGTTCAGAGCATCTCTTTTCTCAGTTTGGAGTTGGACTCAGTCTCATTAACAGCGTGCCTCACGAACGAGCGCGCACAGTCGGTGCTGACCTGTTTGAAGGCATTCAAACAGAAAACAGCGGTTCCACTGAAACTCTTTCAAAGGCTCCTGGGGCATATGGCATCCTCAGCGATGGCCACCCTGCTCAGGTTGATGCATATGAGACCACTTCAGCACTGGCTTCAGACTCGAGTCCCGAGATGGCATGGCGCCGCGGGACACATCGCATGGCCATCACGCCGCTCTATCACCGTCTCTTCAGCCCTTGGACTGACCTCTCCTTTCTACGAGCAGGTGTTCCCCTAGAGCAGAATCTCCAGGTGCGTCGTGGTCACGACAGACGCCTCCAAAACGGGCTGGGGCACTGTTTGCAACGAGCCCGTCCATAAGCCGGCGGCTGCATTGGCACATCAACTGCCTCGAGTTGTTGGCAATTCTGCTCACCCTGCGGAGGTTCCGGCTGTTGATCCAGGGCAAGCACGTGTTAGTTCGGACAGACAACATGGCAACGGTATCATATGTCAACCGCCAAGGCAGTCTGCACTCTTGTTGTATGTCACAACTCGCCTGCCATCTCCTCCTCTGGAGTCAGCAGCACTTCAAGTCGCTGCGAGCCACTCACACTCCGGGCAACCTCAACACTGCAGTGGATGCGCTGTCATGGCAGGTTACCCTCAGGGGAGAGTGGAGACTCCACCCTCAGGTGGTCCAGCTGATTTGGAGTCAAAACAGACAAGCACAGGCAGACACACTCCTCGCGACATTCCCCCACCCTGGCGAATTCCCCTGAGGAAGGACCTTCTTTCTCAGGGACAGGGTACCATCTGGCACCCACGACCAGACCTCTGGAATCTCCATGTCTGGCCCCTGGACGGGACGCGGAAGACCTAAGCGGTCTACCACCCATGGTGGTAGACACGATCACTCAGGCTAGGGCCCCCTCTACGAGGTGCCTGTATGCCTTTAAGTGGCATCTGTTCACTAAGTGGTGTTCTTCCCAACAGGAAGACCCCCAGAGATGTGCAGTCAGATCGGTGCTTTCCTTCCTGCAGGAGAGGTTGGAAGGGTGGCTGTCCCCTTCCACCTTGAAGGTATACGTTGCTGCTACAGCAGCACACCACGACACAGTGGACGGTAAGTCCTTAGGGAAGCACGACCTGATCATCAGGTACCTGAGAGGCGCCAGGAGGCTGAACCCCTCCAGACCGCGCTTCGTTCCCTCTTGGGACCTCTCTGTAGTTCTTCAGGGTCTACAGAGAGCCCCCTTTGAGCCTTTGCTGTCAGCTGAGCTTAAGGCACTCTCCTTGAAGACTGCCCTCCTGACTGCACTCACTTCCATCAAGAGGGTAGGAGACCTGCAAGCGTTCTCTGTCAGCGAAACTGGACTTCGGTCCGGGCTACTCTCAAGTGATCTTGAGACCCTGACCATGTCCAAGGTTCCCACGACCCCTTTTAGGGACCAGGTGGTGAACCTGTGAGCACTGGCCCAGGAGGAGGCAGACCCAGCCTTGTCGTTGCTGTGTCCGGTGCACACTTTATGCATCTATTTGGATCACACACAGAGCTTTAGGATCTCCGAGCAGCTCTTTGTCTGCTTTGGTGCACAGCGGAAAGGAAGCGCTGTCTCCAAGCAGAGGATCGCCCACTGGCTCATTGACGCCATAGCTATGGCATATCAAGCCCAGGACGTGCCGCCCCCGGTAGGGCTACGAGCCCATTCTACCAGGGGTGTAGCGGCCTCCTGGGCCCTGGCCAGGGGTGCCTCTCTAACAGACATTTGCAGAGCAGTGGGCTGGGCAACACCCAACACCTTTGCAAGGTTCTACAACCTCCGGGTGGAACCGGTTTCGTCCAAGGTAGTGGCACGCAATACAAGCAGATAAGCCCAGGATAGCTGGCCAGGTTTATCGCTTGCACATAGCGCCTTTCACCTCCTCTGAGCTGAAGACGAGTGCCATTAATTCCCAGTAGTGTTCACAAACTATGTTCCCTGGTTGACTTCCTCCGAGCCCTGTGACAGTTGAGTTTTCGGAGAGATTTGCTGCCGGCCCAGTACACATGCTAACTAAGAGCCCTGTTCTGGGGTAGGTGCTCCGCATATGGCGGTTCCCTGTAAGGTAACCCCATGCGATGTATATCTTCCGCTAATTCGTTTCCCTGTTGGCAAACTGCGTCTTCCTTGGGCAGAGCCCCCTCTGCCACAGTCTCCATGTTTGTAGTAACTCCTCCCCCGTTGGGTAGGATCTACCATGAGACTTCTCCACATGGTCGGCATGACCATGTTACGTATTTTCCACTTAAAGATCCCCCCCTCTCTTTGGGCGAGGTGTGGTCTCCGCGGTGTCCTCCCCATGGGAGGGACACCCCCTGACTAGACCTGGCGGCCTAGTTGGATAATCCCCCTTGTTTTTTAGGGAGTGGGAAAAAAGAAGGGGAAAAGAGGCCACGACTGGGTTAGCCGGTCTCTATCTTTTGGGTAGTCGACTTGTCCCCAAAGGGCTGTACACTCATAACTATGTTGGGAGAGGTTACGTGTCGGCCTGGTGCGCTGGCTATGAGGCACACAGTTGTCTGCCCATCACACACCGCCAGTTCACATAACACAGTTCAGCCAGTTGCGGCGTTTTGTATAGGGACCCCTCGTCGAGTGAGTGAGTGACAGATAGGGAATGTCCTGGTTACTTGCGTAACCTCCGTTCCCTGATGGAGGGAACGAGACGTTGTGTCCCTCCTGCCACAACGCTGAACTACCCACTGAAATGGCCGGACCTTGTCTCGGCTCCTCAGCATAAAACCTGAATGAGTGGTTGCATACCAGCTCCTTTTTGTACCTGTATGTCCGGGGGAGTGGCATGCAAATACCACTCACCAATTTTCATTGGCCTTTTATCAAAGACCAGAGGTGTCTCGGGCTCCCAAGAGTGACCCCTAGTGTCACTACATCGACACAACGTCTCGTTCCCTCCATCAGGGAATGGAGGTTACACCAGTAACCATGACATTTTTATGAAATTCTGTATATCAAATGTTACATGTAAAAATGTTCAATAAATAAACAAAGAAGAAGAAGAAGAAGAAAAAGCCACAATTTAGGATCAGATACTTGAAGCATTTTTGTAACTTTTGGTGACATATTTGCCCCAAGACCTGATTAATTTTTTATCCTCATAGTGGGGATTGTGATATTTCATTGCTGTTATTGGTGGTGGTAGTGGTGTATTGTAAAAGCTTGTCATGAATATTTAAAAAAGAGTCTTTGGAATAATTTTTTAACTCTCTTTCTCACATGCCAAACATATCAATTTGATGTCACATACGCAATGACCATTTAAGAGTGAGAAATCAGCTTCTACACCAAAGTCTCTCTTTCACACCCTGTCCAATTCATTCATTAAAAAATGAGTGTGAAAGGAGGGGAAAATATGAAAAAAGAGAGTAAAAACATCAAACCCATGTATGTGTCAACCTCTGTGCAGACCTCTGGGGGATCACCTCTTCACTGCCTTCAGAGCGACTTTGAGGACATCAAACACTCCAATCACCAACCAGATGAAAAAGAGCCATGCTAATCACAAAACTTGTCATTTCTCACAAGTGTCAAAATCAGGGTCTTCACATGAAACAGACTGGAAATAACACTGTACTGATTTCCTAAGAGCAAAGAAGAGTGGAAAGCTGTTGCACTCAGTGATGTGTCATATCAAGTCTGACACAATAATGTAAATAATCTCGGGCTCTGAGAATATATGACATGATTAATTAAATGTCTTAAGGAATGAAATGATGAGGGATGAAAAGATTGCATTTTTGCTTATAGCAAAGCTGGTTTCCACATATGCTGTCTTTAATTGTAGAAAACCAAAAAAATGTGACATTTTAGATTACCTTTTGGGACACATTCAATGCTTGACACACCCTAATATGCTTCACCAGGGTAAGTCAGCCCTGAGGAATACAGCACAATACAGACAAACAAACATGGTAACACTTTACAATAAAGTTCCATTCATTAAGTAATGAATAATTGACAATGGGCCGTTGAATTATTGAAAAACAATGCAAGGTGGTATTGCAACCGTTACACCTGGGGTGTGCATTATTTTTCAATAATTAAGCGGGCCGGAGTCAATTATTCCGTTTATACAACGGTTACCATACCTTAAGACATCGTTCAGGGTTTTATCTCAAGACATTACCTGTTTTTTGTCCCTAAAACGCTCTTGTGATTCAGATTCAGCGTCTAGCTTTGATACAGCATTTTGGAGGATGCGCTGCTTTTCAGCATTGGAGTAACAAGGTAGGGCATGTGTGTGTAAATGTGTATGTGTGTGTGAGAGAGAGAGAGAGAGAGAGAGAGAGAGAGAGAGAGAGACAGAAATTGAGAGAGATCACGTGTGGATTACGGGTGTTTGATGCAGCTCTCGTCAAAAGTAACACCGCTTCAAATTACTAAGATGCAAGTTTAAGTATACTTCTCAGCAGCAGCGAGTGTCGCCATTCTTGTGTATAACTTCTCCTTTGCTAGAGGGCGCTGACTTTGCCCCCAAGTATGTGTGTCCGTGTGTGAGAGTTTGTGTGAGAGCGAAAGAGTGGGGGGAGGGGTAGCGAGAGGGTGCTTTCCAATATACGAGGCTGATTAAGGCGAAATACATTGAAACACTTGCTCATATTAAAAATTATTTAGGATAATATAGAAAATGTTGTATTAATGAAGTCATGTGGGTGCGTTACTTGTCACCAAGGCTCTGTTTGTTGGTCACTACTTGAGTCTCTATGTGTGTGTGTGAGTGTGGGAGAGACGAGAGCAAGAGAGAGAGAGGGAGGGCAAGGGTGCTTTTCAACCAAAATTGAAATACATTTAGGATATTATAGACATTGTTTGTCATTCTTATCTGATTAACTTAACCAGTGTCTTTGTATTAATTGTTTATTTTGCTGTGGTAGTCTGTACTGCTCTTTGAAATAACTGAAATAATTTGGCGAAGTGATATAGAACCATTATGCGATCAAGATCTGGAACTACTTCATAGTTGTGCATTTACTGGAAAATAATTGCACACCTTAGAACGTCTGTCAGCCAGAGGTGGGTAGAGTAGCCAAAAACTGTATTCAAGTAAAAGTGCAATTACTTGCAAAAAACAAAAAAACAAAAATGTACTCAAGTAGAAGTAAAAGTAGTGATGTTAATAATTACTTGAGTAAGAGTAAAAAAGTATTCAGTTAAAAGAATACTCAAGTAGCGAGTAACTAGTTAATTTAATTGACATTTAATATCCAATATTCCATTACATAATACACATTTAACGTATTACAGAATAATAATAATAATAATAATAATAGCAATTTAATAATAATAATAATTATTATTATTCTTATTGTTATATGAAATTCTTTCATCATTCACCCTCATGTTGGTCGAAACCTGTATGACTTTCTTTCTTCAGTGAAACACAATTAAGGAGATGTCAGACAGAATGTTATCCTCAGTCACCATTTACTCTCACTGCATGTTTTTTTCGTCCATATTTTAAAAGTGAATGGAGACAGAGACTGTCAGTGTCTAACATTCTGTCTAACATCTTTTGCATTCCACAAAATACAGAAAGTCACACAGGTTAGGAACAACATGAGGGCAGGGAAATGATGACAGAATATTAATTTATGGTTGAACTATCACTTTAAGAACACTTGTCAGATTTGGATGAATCTGTAAATTAGAAGAGAAGTTTGAAATGCAGTTTCTAGTAATTATTACGGTGAAAAACGTAAACAATATTCCACAGGCCCAATCATGTATAATGCTGAGTAAAACTAATCAAGATCATGCGTTATTAATGGCTACCTTCACTATTTTACAGCTTATTAAAGTCCTGTATGGATTCTTAGTTCAGTTACAGTGTTTTCAGTGTAGAAAGACTTTAGATCATTAGTTCTGCACAGTAAGGGTGAACCACCTTATCTCTGTATTTGGAAGTGTGTTAAATGCTTAAGTTCAGAGCTTGTTCTCTGTTGTCCATAAGAAAAATGTGATGCATCTGTCAAACCTAAAGTTGCTGTGCAGTGTGCATGTGCAGAGATGTGCTCCAGTAGTCTCGCATGCACGCAAACTGCAGAGCAAAAAAAAAAAAAGCATATACACTTAACGCGGATGTTTACATGGATTAATACAGTAGGCACTGATACTGTATATTTCAGCACTAATATTAAAATATATACTAAGAAACTGAGGTCAAAAGAGCCCATAGTTACAGAATCACCCTGAAAATGACCATCACACAACACAGACAAGCTCACATTATCACAATCACCAAAATGCACCACAATGAGTTTTCTTAAGTTGCAATTCTAATCTTGAAATATCCACTTGTCTTTGTGTAAAATGAAGGCATTGCGTAATGAAGAAAAGTGGGGTTTTTTAGCGCTTGCTGCTGCTGCACTGGTGGACTCGAGTGACAGAGCGCAACTGTAGTTCCACTGTTGTAAAAGTCCCAGTCAAACATCTCTAAATAAATTACACATTTATTAAAACTTATTTTATTTAAACCAGTAATGTAACTAAAGGAATGATGCCCATTGAAACGAAGTTAAAAAAAAAAAAAATCATTAGAAATTTACTTCAGTAAGAGTAAAAAGTACCCACTATTAAACCTACTCTTAAAATTACATTTTCTCCAAAAATGTACTCAAGTAAATGTAACGGAGTAAATGTAGCACGTTACTACCCACCTGTGCCATCAACCTATCAGATACACAAATACAACTTTTGATTTAAAAAATGTATTAGTATATGTTGAAATTAACATTAACCAAGATTAACAAGTATTGTTCATTGTAAGTTCATGTTAACTTATGTTGTTAAATAATGTTATACCACAGGTCTGTTGAATGATTGATTCTGATTGGTTGACAGATGTTCTAATGTGTGCAATTATTTTCCAGTAAGCGCACGGCTATGAAGTAGTTCCAGGTCTTGACCGCATTACGGTTTCATATCACTTCAATAAATTATTTCAGTTATTTCAAAGAGCCGTACAGGCTACCACAGCAAAATACCCAGTTAAAACAAAGACATTGGCTAAGTACATTGGATAAGAACGACAAACAATGTCTATAATATCCTAAATTTATTTCAATTTTTGTTGAAAAGCGCCCTTGCGCTCCCTCTCTCTCTTTTTCTTTTGCTCTCATCTCACCCACACTGACGCACACACACACACACGTATAGAGATTTGAGTCGCGACCAACAAACAGAGCCTTTATGTAAAAGCATTCCCACGACTTGATCAAAACAACAATTTCTATATTACCCGAAACAACTTTTAATACCTGTGTAAAGCACCATCATGCTCCGCCTCTCCCTCTCACACACACTGTCACGCATGGACACACACACATACATACGCACGCAAACACACATATACAAACAAACACAAATTGACACACATACATACATAACGTATGCAAACACACAAATACAGTACTACATACAAATAAACACTGACACACATACAAACGCACACACACTAACACATTCTTACACTAATACATTCACGCACATACTCACACACACTGACACACATACATATTGTACATATGCACACAAACACACACTGACACAAATACATATATATGCATGCAAACACACACATACTGTACTACATACAAACAAACACTGACACGCATACAAACGCGCACACACTAACACACTCTTACACAAACACATACGCTACGCAGACACACACACACACACACACACACACACACATCAATGGGCACCCGCAACTTAAAAAAAACTGTTGTGTAGCAACGGGAAAGCAATATACAAGAATGGCAACACTTAGAAGTATACTGAAACTTACATCTTTATGATTTTGAAGTGATGTTTCTGTTGACCAGAGCCACAAACACAGGTAATCCAACACGCACAATTTTGTATTTCTTCCTCTCGCTTTTACTCATGCACACACACACACACACACGCACTACCTTGTAACTCCAGTAAGTGCTCCAGTAATCAGCACAAGTGCTAGTTCTAAAGTAACATTTTGGCACTAGCAACGATGGCTTGGGCTGTATCAAAACAACATACTGAATCTGTGGCGGAAGAAAGTAGTTCCACTCACGAGCATTTTAGGGACAAAAACCAAAAAAAGTCTTAAAAATATCACCCTGAATGATGTCTTAAAGTGTGGTAACCATGGTATAAGCAGAATAATTGACTCTGTTGTCCATTGAATTATTGAAAAATAATGCACACCCCGAAGTGGTAATGTGACCACGACGCGCAACAGAGTCAGTCGTTAATTACTCCATAAACACACCTTCCTTACATCTCATCTGACGAGGAAAACAAGGAACATCAGTTTGTAGGTTTCTTTGTGTTGTCTATCAAGAAAGGAGTGTGTGTGCGAGTGGAAGGTGGACAAGGGGGGTAAGAGAGAGTGAGAAAGAGAAAGAAAGTGAAAGAGAGAGAGAGAGCGTGAGAGAGCTCTGCAGTAACCTTGCTGTTGGCTACAGACCACCCTGCCCTGACACTACCTCCTCTAACGCACTGAAGCACTACCTTGCTTGATTCTTTCTCTCTCTCTCTCTCTCTCTCTATGTGTGTATGTGTGTATGTGTGTGTGTGTGTGTGTGGGGGGGTGTGTTTGGGTGGTTTACGAGGACATTTTTTTAGGTTACAATCTGGTAAATACCAGGGTATTATGCTATAAATGTGGTTTATGAGGACATTTCTAGTATCCCCATAATTCAAATTGCTTAAAAAACATACTATACGATGTTTTTTTGAAAATGTAAAAATGTAGAACGTTTTTTGTGAGGGTTAGGTTTAGGGGTAGGGTTAGGGGATAGAATCTATATTTCATACAGTATAAAAATAATTAGGATAGTCCTCATAAGGATGTGTGTGTGTGTGTGTGTGTGTGTGTGTGTGTGTGTGTGTGTGTGTGTGTTGTGCAACAGCCACACTAAACCTTCATTCAAACTGATATTTGCAAAACAGATCACACACAATACACTTCAAAGCAAACAGATTTCCTCTTTCTCTATTGTTCATACACACACACACACACACACACACACACACACACACACTTCGAGACCCCTCACTGGAATTGTACACAAGCAAATCACAATAATCCATCAGTGGAAGCCACTAAGGTATGAAATATGAAGATTGAGGCCCAGCCTCCCCAAAATACACAAACATGTGTCTGATTATCCTCTGTGCTTGGCTACACAGACACGCCATGCAATGCATATGACATCACCACCTCGTCAGGAACTCAGTGGAGGCTAGAGACTGTAAACAAAAGAAGCTGTAGACGTTCTGTCCATACACAAGCCAGAAAGCTTTCCAAACATGTGTGAGGCAACTGCTGGGTTTTTGAGGCTGAAGGGAGGCACAATTTGTGCCCACCAAGAGAACAAGAGAAAAATATATATATATATATATATATATATATCCTGGTGTAACTTTTTGGCAGAACAGTTTGTAACAGTTTGTAGTGGAATATTTACTCTGTTAAATAACAATTAAAAGAACATTTTACTTTTCTAGCTACTCAGCTACTGAGAGACAGTTGATGTTACTTAACTAAAATTCTCCACTGGTTATATGGTTCTTTGGAGTTTTAAAAAAAAATTATTCAGATCAGTGTTTTGGTTTACAGGTTCTTTAAAGACCCAGTGGGTGTTTTCCCAAATAACTTGAGAATACAAATTAATTAAAATAATAAAAAAAAAAAAAAAAAAAATGTTCTCTTATGACAGCAGGCTTTAAAACCCCTTTTGTTTCTAATGGGAGCTTCTTCTTTTTTTAAGTCAACATGAAACATTTTTCGTTACCCATTTTACTTCCGTATCCGAGTCCCTTGTGAAACAGAATATTCAGTGAGATAAAAAAAAAAAAAAAAGAAAAATTGGGCAGGATTTGATTTTGCCCATTAGGAAGTGATTGGACCATGAAAAGTGGGCATAGATAAAAGAATGAAGACAGAAGTTTGGATGGGAGGGGCAGAAAAGTAAGAGGCATTTTGAGAAAATACTACAAAGACACATTTTTTGTTAATATTATCATTTAGAATAATGTGCATGGATGAATCATTCACATTAAGACCAAAACGTGAATTTTAAAGTTTATTTATTTATTCATTTTCTTTTTATTTCATGATGACTTTAGGGGTGTGATATATGGATATGGATGTAACTCATTTTTAATTATATAAGAATCATATGGGATACTTTTATGTACAGTATAATGTATAATGCATTTACAGTTTAATGCATTTTCATGCTTTTTAAAACTTAAAATTTCCAGTCCTAATTCCTTTTTGAATGCTTTAAAAAAAAAAAAAAAAAAAAAAAAATCAAAAGTAATCCAAAATATTTAGATTATGTTGCTTATTTTTGAGTAATCTAACGAAATATGTTACGAACAGGGTTAAATTGGGGCGGAAAGATTCAAAAAGGAAATTCTAATTCAAAAAGGGAAAAAAGGCATATACAGTAAGCTTAGACATATACAGTATATAAAGTATATAAAGTATATATATATATATATATATATAATTTTTTTTTTCAGTATTCTGTAATCTGTAGTGGAATACATTTTAAAAGTAACCCTACATAGGGTATAGGCCTATAGCATAGAGTTTAATTATAACATAAAAAAAAAAAAAATTGTGACAAAGAGGAGGGCGTGGCCGTGCTGTGAGTGTGTGCGCCTGGTGTTGAGTGGCCCAATCAGTGGGAGAGAGATAAGAGGAGTCGTCGGGAGTGCTGGAGAGAGAGAGAGAGACACACATGGAGCTGTGTGTGTGTGTGTGTGTGTGTGTGTGTGTGTGTGTGTTGTCATGTTATTATGTTCCAGTTTAGTGTTTTATGTTGTAATTAAAGTCTTGTTCAGTGTCAGTCCAGTTCCTGCTTCCTCCTTTACTGACACAGTTTTCTAATAAACAAAAGTATAATTCATGGAATGTTTTTGTTACCTTTTGGTAACATATCAGTCTTCTGAAGATATTCAATAGCTTTGTGTAGGGAACCGAATTAAAATTGAAATTCTACACATATAATCTTATAACAATCTTAGGGCATTTTCAGACCTATAGCTCAAATGATTTGTTCTGAAACAGGGGCTAAAATTGTTACAATGTTGCATTTTCTCCTTGGTTCGATTCGCTTTCACAAGGCAACATTTTAAAATGGACCAAAACTGTAATAATAAAAGTTGCATGTGAGCAAACTGTCCCCTCATTGGCCAGAATGTTTTTGCGCTGTTCAGGGATTTAGTTCATACATTGATATACGGGTAAAAATTATTAATCTGTAAAAATGTGTCAGTCGTTACAAATTGTCGAGTATTGTTTTAAGTCACGCTTATGCAAAGCGTCACAGCATGATACATAATGCACGTTTCAGTCATAGGTTGCGCTGCAAATACACCTGTCAGTCGGATGGATATGAGTTATAACATTTCCGTCATTGTTATTTTTTATCTGTCATTATTGGTTTGCGTTATTTCTGCATTGAAAAATGCCTGTTCTCACGGTCACAGAGCTCTATCTCTCTCCCATGCATACACACACACACACACACACAAACAAAGTGAAGCCACATAAAAAAAAATAAAAAAAATCTGTCTGTCAAAAAGTTGCTGACGGCATCCTACCTGTGTTTTGCCGCTATCCAAAAGAGAGAAGCGATCGTTCTAAAATTACCTCAGGAATTATTCAGCAACTCCCATTTTAAACGTGCAGTTGAGCTGTTCAGGTTGTAGTCCAAAAACCTGGAAGAGAATTTGATATGGGTTCACTCTGGATTTTCCTATGGGGTTTTTCAGTTTATTAGTAAAATAAGGTCTGTGGTAAACATTACTTGACGATACCTGGACATTTTGTTATACAACATAAATGACACACTTTCATACCTCAAACGTGAATTTTTAAGTCGTATTGAATTGCATACCTTTTTTAAAAAACACACAGTAACTTTAAAATTCACATTCGATGGTCTGTTGGTTTGCATTCTCACCACAAACGAACCATTGCAGGGTTTGTTTGCAATCGACCGATTGTTTTGGTGCGGATCTGAGTGCGATTGTCGTGTTCATTTATGCCTTTATGAACCGAACCAAGGGAGAATATGCACCAGATTCTGAAACAAATCCTCCAAATGAGCCAGCTGTGAAAATGCCCTTAAAAAATCAACTGCTACGACCGGACCATTTAGTCAGTGAGTTGAACTCAAGAACTGGATCAGTTTGTGAACGAATCATTCTGGGCTGCATTTCCCAAAAGCATCGTAAGCTAAGTACATCATAGAAACCAATGGCGCTGATGGTCTCTATGGTCAACTTAAGCTTGCAATGCTTTTGCGAAACGCAGTCCAGACTGTTTTTGTGAACTGGATCAACCAATTCATTTTGAAAATGTCCAACTCAGAAAAACATTATTTGTTTGCAAATTGCATCTATTACTTCTCTCATGAGCTTATCAAGTCATTAATGACTTAATGTTGATCCCTTCCTCACACAAAGCTATCAAATGGCCTCAGAAGATGCATTCTTCTGAAGCTTGAAAGCGTTATAATATTCTTTGTGATTCCATGAGAAAAATGACCACTACATTTCTCAAAATTTCTTGTTTCGTGAAAATTATGTAGTAAATGATGACAAAATTTGCATTATTTCCATGTTGAGAAAACTTATCTGAAGATGCTTCTTCATGTTAAAATGTAATTTTTGGAAGCAGATAGCAGTTTGGTTGCTGGCAAACACAGCTTGCATAGCCAAATTTGAAAGTAAGTGGCTTTCTGTATCTTTCTCCTTTGTCATGAGCTGTGAGTGCACTGGTTTCTCCTCGATTAAAAAGGCTAAATGCTCTTTATTTATTAAGGGGCATATCCAACACCATATTGCCTAATTGGATACATTCTTCCAACTGGGAATGACAAAATTTTAAATTAAACAAATGGAAGTTCATTTGACTGAATTCATTGTAATCACTTCAGTTATCTAAATATCTTGCTCTGATTTTGATGACAATGGCAAAGATTATGGAGGTGGCACACGCAATCCTCAGCGCAGAGCAAATCCACCTCTGCAAATGATGAATACAACTGTTCTGTTACTAATGGAATGATGAGTTCCCTATCTGTCACTCACTTGACATTGTGTCGATGTAGTGACACTAGGGGTCACTCTTGGGAGCCCGAGACACATCTGGTCTTTGATAAAAGGCCAATGGAAATTGGCGAGTGGTATTTGCATGCCACTCCCCCAGACATACGGGTATAAAAGGAGCTGGTATGCAACCACTCATTCAGATTTTCTCTTCGGAGCCGAATGGTCATGCTCACTGAGCTGAATTCTCACGACTGTTCATTCACCTCTGCTGGATCTGACGGCGCATTTCAGCGGCTTCTCCCTCCTCTGCACTGGTGCACTGCAGAGAACACCCCTGGGCGCTTCGTCAGAAAAAAGAGAGTACATTTTCCTGAAAGAGTATATTTCTCTAAAAGAGCGGCACACACGGAACGTCTTTTTAAAGACACATCTTTTTAAAGATGCCTTTCCGATTGTGTGTTATTCCTGGTTGCGGTCATTACCTCTCAACTTCAGACGGTCACGATCGCTGTCTATCGTGTCTGGGCACAACCCACACGGAAAGCTCAAAAGCAGCCGCGCCCCGCTCCAGTGCCTTTCTTCCCAGAAGTGCACGAGGAGCTGACAAAATCGTGGGAGGCACCTTTTACTGCCCGGTCCCGATTTCTCAGTTCCCCTACCCTCACTACCCTCGATGGTGGGCGGCCAGGGGCTATACGGTGATTCCCCCGGTAGATATGGTGCTCGCGGTGCATCTATGCCCACATAGCACTGCCACCTGGCGTGGACGCCCAAAGCTCCCATCCAAGCCCTTTAGGTTCACGTCGTCCCTGACGGCCAAAGCCTACAGACAAGCCGCCTCTGCCCTGCACGCCATGGCTCTCCTGCAGGTCCACCAAGCCAAGGCGCTAAAGAACTGCACGAGGGTAGTTCCGCCCCAGATCTGATGCAGGAACTGCGCTCGGCGACCGACCTCGCTCTCTGAGCGACGAAGTCCAATGTCCACATTAGTGGTCCAGGAGTGCCACCTTTGGCTCAACCTGGTCGAGATGGGTGAGGCCGACAAGACACGGTTCCTTGCTGCCCCCATCTCCCAGGCTGGCCTATTAAACGACACCGTCGAGGACTTTGCTTAGCAGTTCTCAACGGTGAAGCAGCAGACAGAGGCTATCCAACATATCCTGCCCCGGCACGGCTCAAGATCCCGCACCCCGTCTGCTCTTCACCAAGGGCGTCCCCCTGCGGTGACATCACAACATCGAGTGAGTGACAGATAGGGAACTGAAGATTTCATACAAAGGTGTACACTACAGTCTTCAAAGACAAAGGACAATTGGCTCTAACAATGACAGAAAGAGATGTGGAAGGCCAGATGTACAACTAAACAAGAGGATAAGTACATCAGAGTCTCTAGTTTGAGAAACAGTCCTCAGCTGACAGCTTCATTGAATTATATCCGCTCAACACCAGTTTTATGTACAACAGTAAAGAGAAGACTCAGGGGTGCAGGCCTTATGGGAAGAATTGCAAAGAAAAAGCCACTTTTGAAACAGAAAAACAAAAAGAAAAGGTTAGAGTGGGCAAAGAAACACAGACATTGGACAACAGATAATTGGAAAAGAGTGTTTTGGATCTTAACCCCATTGAGCTTTTGTGGGATCAGCTAGACTGTGAGGTGTGTGAGAAGTGCCTGACAAGACAACCACATCTATGGCAAGTTCTACAGGAACCTTGGGATGAAATGTTACCTGAGTATCTGGGCAAACTGACAGCTAGAATGCCAAGGATCTGCAAAGCTGTCATTGCTGCACCTGGATGATTTTTTGATGAAAACCCTCTGAAGTAGTTTAAGAAGTTCTGATTTTTTTTTTTTTTTTTTTTCAAATTGTAATTGTAATTTTTCACATTATTAATGTCCTGACGATACATTGTGATCAGCTGAATGCCACTTTGGTGAATATGTACTTTACATTTTAAAAGCCACAGCGAAGATGCACAGTGCTTATATGATGTTGATAAATACAAGCTAAATTGTAATGTGTGACCTCGTTGTCATTGCAGATAATTGAGTCATCAGAATCCCAATATTTTGTGGATTAACACGTTTGCTAGTGCCCAAATTCATGTTCACAATATACTAATTCACAACATAAGAAACTACTGTAGTGAGCAGGAAGAGACATAGTCATGGTCTTAGTTTTATGTAGTTTATACTTATAAAGTGCATGTGGCAGCGGGGGCGTGGTCAAGCATCTCACCGGAGAGAGAGAAAGCGGTAAGGGCGCTTACACCTGAGCTAAATTATGTCTAACACCTGTCTCTAATTTCAGTGAGCACGGGGAGAGCGGCATAAATAGACACACCGCAAATAGAAGGGAGAGAGAGACTGGGCACGACAGACCCAAACCAGAGCAAAGATTTTTATTACAAGTAATGAGAGTTTATTTTGTGAAGCGGTGTGTGATAGTGCTTTAACTTAGTGCATAACGGAAGACTGTAAATTGTGCTGCAAAGAGAGAAAATAAATCCTTACCTAAACAAGGAAAGCTGCTTCTCGCCTCCTCCTTTACACTGGTGCCGAAACCCGGGATTGAAGTTTGGGTCGAAGATGGATGGAAGTCATCCCGTAGAGTCCTCCCAGTTGGCGGAGATCCTCCAAGCCCTCGCCAGCCTACATCAGAGCCACCAACAGACATTGCTTGAGCTCCGACAAGAACAAGACCGCCGGTTTGTCGAGTTCCTGCACGCTCAAACCGAGGACCGGCAGGCGATCCGGAGCCTCCTCAGCCAGGAGGCGTCCTCAGCCGCGACCCCGGACACTCCCACGCCGTTACCCCCGCCAGCTTTACAGAAAATGGGGGCGGCGGACGACCCTGAGGCCTTCCTGGATTTGTTTGAGCGGACTGCCGAGATCTGGGGCTGGCCGCTCTGCCAATGGGCAGCCCGACTGATCCGACTATTGTCCGGGGAAGCCCAGCTCGCGGCTCAACAACTGCCAGCGACGAGCCTCCTGGCCTATGGAGATTTAAAAAGAGCCATCTTGCAATGGATTGGTCGCACTCCGGAGGAAAGTCATCAACTCTTCCAGAGCTTGAAGTTGGAGAGCTCTGACCACCCATTTGCCTTTGCCCAGCGGCTCCGTGACGCCTGCCGAAGATGGTTGCTAGCGGGGGACCGCGACGTTGATGGAGTTGTCGACCAGGTGGTACTGGAACAATTCACAGATCGACTGCCAAAAGGGACGGCGGAGTGGGTCCAGTGCCACCGCCTGGCGTCGTTGGAGGAAGCTGTCCGACTTGCGGAGGACCACATGGCAGCGATCCCGAGGGTAGAAGAGCCCTCCTACATCTTCTCTCCTCCCTCTGTTTCTTCCCCCTCCCCTCTCTCCTCTCGTTCTGCTCTCTCTCCAGGTCCCGTTCCTGCCCCATGCAGAAGAGGAGGACTTCAGCCCCTGAGACCAGTTCCCTGGGTGTGGGAGGTGACACCTTCCCCTACTCCAATGCCCTGCTGCTCTCCCCCTCAGGGGGGGCGCTCACCGATGCAAGTGCGGGCATAGTGCCTGGGCCGGCCTGCTGGAGGTGTGGAGACCCGAGCCACTTCCGAGATCAGTGCCCTCTAATGGAGCTGGGGACGGTGGTGCGGGTCTCTGACCTCCCTCAGGCTGCCCCCGACCGGGCCGGAGCGTACCGGATACCGGTAAGTGTCAAGGGGGGTACTCACCAAGCGTTGGTAGACACCAGTTGTAATCAAACCACTATCCACCAACGCCTGGTTCAACCCAAGGCATTGGTCACAACTAAAACGGTGAAGGTGAAATGTGTACACGGGGATATTCACAAGTATCCGGTGGTGACCCTGACAATTAAATTCTGGGGGAAAAAGCATAGAGTGGAGGCCGCGGTTAGTTCCCGCCTCACCCATCCGCTGATTTTGGGGACTGATTGGCCTGATTTTAGAGTTTTATTAAAGGGAATTTGCACGGATGGGTCCTGTACGAAAATAGGGAGATGTGTGATGTGTGATGCTCTGGCAGGGGAGGCAGAGCTGGGGCCATTCTCGACAGCTCCACATCATAATGACGAGAGAGGGGGAGAGGCTGCAGCCCCTCCCCTTCTCAGGGAATTCCCTGAGGAGGATTTCCCTTTGGAGCAGTCACGAGATGAAACCCTCAAACACGCCTTCGACCAAGTGAGCCTGAGTCAGCACGCGGACATCGCTTTGTATTGGTCCTAGTGGACTATGCAACGTGATATCCGGAAGCAGTGCCTCTTCGCAACATCTCAGCATGCAGTGTTGCGGAGGCACTCTTCAAAATAATCTCCCGGGTGGGGATTCCGAAAGAAATCCTCACCGATCAGGGCACAACATTTATGTCACGGACACTACGCGAACTGTACGAGTTGTTAAATATTAAATCGATTCGCACCAGCGTGTACCATCCTCAAACGGATGGCCTGGTGGAACAATTTAATAAAACCCTCAAAAACATGATTCGTAAGTTTGTGCACGATGATGCTAGAAATTGGGATAAATGGCTCGACCCCCTGTTATTTGCAGTACGAGAGGTCCCGCAAGCCTCCACTGGCTTCTCCCCATTCGAGCTGCTGTATGGGCATCTCCCACGCGGTGTGCTTGATGTATTGCGAGAGGCCTGGGAGGAGGGACCTTCAAACAGTAAGAATGAAATTCAAAACGTTCTTGATCTTAGAGCAAAACTCCACACCTTGGGGCAACTAACACAGGAGAATTTGCTCCAAGCTCAAGAACAACAGCTCCAACTGTATGACGGGGAACTCAGCTAAGGGAATTTGCACCGGGAGATAAAGTGCTTGTATTGCTTCATTGAGCACATTGAGCTCTAAATTACTCGCCAAGTGGCAAGGACCCTTTGAGGTCACACGACGAGTGGGAGATCTCGATTATGAGGTTAAATGAACCGATAGAGGGGGCGCATGTCAAATATACCACCTCAATCTCCTGAAATTGTGGAGGGAGGCAGTTCCCGTGACGTTGGCTACGGTAGTTCCCGAGAAGGCGGAGCTCGGACCGGAGGTGAGTTCAAAACATAAACAGTTCACCCCGGTCATTTGCGGAGACCACCTCTCACCGAGCCAACTCGCGGAGGTTGCTAGGTTGCAACAGGAGTTTGCAGATGTGTTCTCCCCTCTACCGGGACGTACAAACCTCATCCATCACCACATCGAGACCGAGCCGGGGTACGTGGTACGTAGCCGCCCCTATCGACTACCTGAACACAAGAAGAAAATCGTTCGGGAAGAATTGGATGCGATGCTTGATATGGGGGTAATAGAAGAATCCCACAGTGATTGGTCCAGCCCAGTTGTTCTAGTGCCTAAGAGCGACGGGTCTGTGCGATTCTGTGTAGATTATAGGAAAGTCAACGCGGTGTCTAAATTTGATGCATATCCAATGCCTCGCGTTGATGAGTTGCTCGATCGGTTGGGCACTGCTCGTTTTTATTCGTCATTGGATTTGACGAAGGGTTATTGGCAGGTCCCCTTGACACCAATTTCCCGTGAGAAAACCGCCTTCTCCACACCATTTGGATTACACCAATTTGTGACACTTCCGTTCGGTTTGTTTGGGGCCCCGGCTACGTTTCAGCGTCTCATGGACTGAATCCTCAGACCGCATTCAGCCTACGCCGCTGCCTATTTAGATGACATCATCATTTATAGCAATGATTGGCAGCGGCATATGCAACATCTGAGGGTGGTTCTGAGATCGCTGCGCCGAGCGGGACTCACAGCGAATCCGAAGAAGTGCGCGATTGGACGGGTGGAGGTACAGTATCTGAGGTTCCACTTGGGCCACGGGCAGGTGCGTCCCCAAATTGACAAGACAGCGGCGATTGCGACCTGCCCGAGACCCAAGACCTAAAAGGGGGTGAGACAGTTCCTGGGGCTGGCTGGCTATTATAGAAGGTTCGTACCTAATTATTCGGACGTCACCAGCCCGCTGACTGATCTCACTAAAAAGGGAGCTCCAGACCCGGTCCAGTGGACGGAGCAGTGTCAACAGGCGTTCACGCAAGTTAAAGCTGCACTTTGCGGGGGGCCGCTTTTACATTCACCTGACTTCTCTCTCCCTTTTGTTTTACAGACAGATGCTTCAGACAGGGGGCTGGGGCCGTACTCTCGTAGGTGGTGGTGGGGGAGGAGCGCCTGGTGCTGTACATTAGCCGTAAGCTCTCGTTAAGGGAAACTAAGTACAGCACCGTGGAAAAGGAGTGTCTCGCCATCAAGTGGGCGGACCTCACTCTCCGATACTACCTGCTGGGGCGGGCCTTCACCCTCTGCTCGGATCACGCCCCACTCCAGTGGCTCCACCGCATGAAAGATACTAATGCCCGGATCACCCGTTGGTATCTGGCTCTTCAGCCGTTTAAGTTCAAGGTGGTCCACAGACCGGGGGCGCAGATGGCTGTTGCCGACTTCCTTTCCAGGAATGGGGGGGGAGTGGTAGGCAGGCCGGATGCTGCCCCGGCCTGAGTCGGGCGGTGGGGATATGTGGCAGCGGGGGCATGGTCAAGCATCTCTCCGGAGAGAGAGAAAGCGGTAAGGGCGCTTACACCTGAGCTAAATTATGTCTAACACCTGTCTCTAATTTCAGTGAGCACGGGGAGAGCGGCATAAATAGACACACCACAAATAGAAGGGAGAGAGAAACTGGGTACGACAGACCCAAACCAGAGCAAAGATTTTTATTACAAGTAATGAGAGTTTATTTTGTGAAGCGGTGTGTGATAGTGCTTTAACTTAGTGCATAACGGAAGACTGTAAATTGTGCTGCAAAGAGAGAAAATAAATCCTTACCTAAACAAGGAAAGCTGCTTCTCTCCTCCTCCATTACAGTGCATTAGTTCACTATTCAGCATTTTGATTTACTGGCATAAACCCATCAAACTATCTGCCAATACCAGATTTGGGCTTTCAGAAAAGGAATTAATAAATGAAAATAAAATAAAGTTCCACTGATTACGCCTTTCATTTATGTATGTATTTTTCTGCTTTTATTGCACACTTTATTAAAGCATCACAGAGATTCCTTGTAGGAAAATCAACCCCATTCATCCGCTGGATTGTGATGGATTGCTGCTTATCATCTCCCAAGCTTCTGTTATTCACAAAGAGAGGAAGTCCTCGGTACAGCCTAGCTGAACGCTTTGGATCATATTCTCTGTCTTGTTCATCAGAGCTCCAGAGCCATGCGACAGGGAGTCAAAGAAACTGGGATTTTCCTCTCTCTATTACAAAGAGGTATAATTTGGTAATTTGTGTGTCTTTATTGAGGAAATTAAAGGTCTTTCAGAGAGTAACATTAGAGATGTGAACTCCATTACAAATGATGATCTTTCTGCTTCACTGTACATCACTTCACCGTACTCACTCTGCACTGTCTTGGTGACAGCTTGCTCATTCTTTCTCTCTCTCTTCCATTTCTTACATAGACCCCGTTTACATATGGTTTTGAGATGCATCTCGAATGATCCGATCGCATGTGGTCAGGCAAGACACAATGCAGTTTACACCTGGTAATTTAAATGCATCTCCTGTGACCGCATTTGAGGGGAAGGTCTCTGATTTCATGACGGCATGCATCAATCACTATGTCAGAGTTTTGCTGCATGATAATAAACCACCAAAAAGTCATAAAAGACAAAGAAATCACATTTTATATGTAATTGCTTTAGCAATACAAACATTTTTGTCATGCCAGTGTAATGGGAGCCAGCTGGTACATGTGTAAACCTCACTTCCTTGGCCTCAAGAGGTGCACTAGTGACTGACACTAGAGGCTGTAGCCTTTAGCCTCCTCCTTGTTAATGCACCCGCCTCCCATGCCGGCTGATGCTGGTTCGAATCCCACTCTGAGCAGGTTGAGCAGGACCGGTTACACCAATGAATCACTTTGAATAAAAAAATAAATTAATTAAAGTACGAATAAAACCGGCATGCTGTTTGTAAACACAAATGCAACATTTCGGATTGAATTATATGTAGAATTATCTGTTTTTTTAGTTATATACCTGTGTGTGCTTGTCATCTGTGTCACTACATGTTGATATCAGACACACTGAAAAAGATCTGTGAAGTTCTTGTGCTTGTGTATGTATTGGCCTTTTCAAATTTTCTGATCGGATGGTTATTTCCTATTAAATCCGCTCGTAACCAGCAAAGTTTTTTTATGTCTGCCCTGCATAACATTTAATACTGTGATATATCTCTATGTTCAATAACACAGTCATACACAAGGAACCTGCTTACTCCAACAACTTGTCCTGTTTATTCAGTCACACATAAATACAACAGTGCCCCCTTTAGGCATACTCCATCAATATATGTAGATTCCCTATATAACATTTTCTCCCCCCTTATTGGACAAACACATTAAATCCCAACAACAAACACTGCCAATTAGTGCAACAAAATAATACTTTTCAGAAGATTCTCTTCAAACACTTGTTCAAAATGTCCTTCATGCAAATCATAGTTATTCTCTTTCTTTATGTAAACAAACTATAAACCTGAGGTAGGGGGTCGACTACCCCTGTCCTCGAGTCCGTTCAGGGGATTATTCTGCCCCATGCACAAGAACTGCTCACTAACTCAATTCTATTGACTTCTGTCCATTATATCCTTACAATGTCAGGCAATTGGATGGTTTAATCACTCAGGTAGGGTAGCGTCTACCAGTTCCTTCTGAAGATGATACTGTAGATGGTTTAAGCAACTTCTGGGCATTATTGGTAACATTAGCAGAATAGCAATGAGGTTTCTCCATTGGTGTTTGAGTAATGACATCCAATGTGGTTTGGTCAGAGGAAGGATCTGTTAGTGTGCTATCCATCAGTTCTGGTTCAGCTGAGTTTTGAGAAACAACTTGGCTTCCGTAAGATGTAAGCTGATCAGCATGACGTCTCCACTGATCCGTGGCTCCAACATCTACAGTGTAAGAGACAGGGACTATCTGGGAGGTCACCACTCCTGGTGTCCATCCTTTACCCCCTTTGTAATCACAAGCTAACACAGAATCTCGAACAACAAACTGATTGTGTCTAGATCATGCAGCCCATCATAGGATTTGGGAAGTCTGAGTGTGCTTGACCGCTGATTCCACATTAGGCTTTAATGCGTCCAAGCGGGTTCACAGTTGATGACCCATGAAGAGCATGGCAGGGGACTGGCAGTGGAATGTGGGGTGTTTCAGTAAGTGAGCAGAAAGGTGTCTAACCTTTGTTGGACAGTAGCATGTCTTTTGGAATACTTCAGTGCCTGCTTAAGAGTCTGCATGAATCTTTCAGCTTTCCCATTAGTAGATGAATGGTATGGGGCTGATCGGATGTTTTTGATGTGATAAGCTTTTAGAAATGTAGCAAATTCGTGCACTACAAATTGTGAACCATTGTCACTCACAAGAATTTCAGGCAATCTATTGTGACCAAAAAGGCTCCTTAACACTCAAATGGTTCTTTTAGTGGTTGTGAACTATGTGGTACATGTGACCTTCACAAGGTCCAGCAAAATCCACATGAATTCGTTGTCAAGGTTTGCTCGCCAGATCCATGGATGGAGGGGAGCAACTGACAAGATTGACAGTTCTTGGCTTGTCGTTCAATGTCACTATCAAGGCCAAGCCACCATATATAACTGCGCCCAATGGCCTTCATTCTCACTACACCAGGACGGCCAGTGTGTAGCTCTTCCTACACTCTTGGGTACAGCTTATGTGGAACAATCCCTCTTATGCCCCACATTAGAAATCCCTGTTAAGAAAGGGTGATAACTCACTGCTTTGAGTCATGTTCAGCATTTTATTTCCTTTCATCACCAAGTCTAACACAGTTGACAGAATTGATTCAGCTCTGGTCTCTCGACATATTTCCATAACACTGACTGTAGTTGCTCTATTTGTTTGAGGTAAAACATATCAATGTTGTCCACTATGTCTTTGTGTTCCATGGGCATAGGAAGACGAGAAAGACGAGAAAGACATCTGTGTTCGCTTGATGTGCTGCCTTTCTGTACTGTATTGTATATTTGTGTGCAAAAAGAAGTAAAGCCCACCGTTGCATCCTCGCAGCTGCCAATGATGGAATGCCATTATGGGGACCGAAGATTGTGGTAAGAGGATGATGATCAGTGAGGAGTGTGAATTTTTGTCCATACAAGTATTGGTGAAACTTCCTCACTCCAAACACAATCGCTAAGGCCTCACACCTTACTGAGTGTTCGTAAAGAAAAAGCTATGGGCTTTTCTTGACTGTTTGGCAGAATGTGCGAGATGACAGCACCAATACCATAAGGCAATGCACTGCATGCCAGCTGAATGCTGTACTGTGGGTCATAATGAGTCAGAACATTATATGATACCAGTGCTTGTTTGGCCCTTCTGAAGGCTGCCTCACACTCTGGTGACCATGACCAGTGTCTTCCTTTGCACAACAGTTGTTCAATGGATTCAGCAGGGTTGACAGATGGGGTATGAATCGTCCATAATAATTCATCAATCCTAGGAATGACCTCAGTTCAGTTAGATTGGACAGGGCTGGTACATCCACAATGGCTCTCACCTTCTCTGGTGACTTGTGCAAACCTGCAGCGTCGATAATATGAGTTTTTGAAGAAGTTTACTCTTTTGCTTCTCAACCCACAGCCTGAAACCTTCCAGCCATCACAGGACTGCCTCTAAGTGCTGTAAGTGCTCTGCATCTGTACAGACGGTCAATAGAATGTCATCAAGATAGCAGTGGACATTGGGCAGCCCTTGCAATATTTGGTCTATTGCCCTTTGCAAAATAGCTGGGGCTGAAGCAATCCCAAAAGGAAGACACTTGTAACAGTATAGTCCCTTTTGAGTGTTAATGGTGAGTAGCTTTTGTGATGGTTCATCAACTTTCATTTGAAGGTAAGCATTGGACAGGTCCAAATTTTTAAAACGTTGTCCTCCAGCCAGTGTAACAAATAGGTCCTCTATGCATGGTATTGGACAGCATTTAACACAGAGCACAGGATTTAAGGTCACATTGAAATCTCAGCAGATTCGTACTGATCCATTTTTCTTTACTACAGGCACAATCGGAGTAGCCCACTCACTGTGTTGGACTGGTGACAACACTATGATGTCTGTGAGATGCTGCAATTCCGCTTCAACTTTTGGCCGCAATGCATCAGGGACTGGTCTGGGCTGACAGAACTTAGGTTTGTGCTCAGGTATTAGTGACACACTGAAGCATGTTTATGAAGCACAGATTCCAGTGTGTTTTGACCCACAGTTTTTATCTCTTTCCATTTCAGCTTTATTTGAAGCAACCACTCTCTTCCAAACAGCAGAGGATAATACCCCTTTACCACATACAGAGGAAGCACAGCCGTTTGCTCGTTCAGTTCCACATGCACATGAATGACTCCCTGTAGGCAAAGGGCCTTCCCAGTGTACATCTTCAAGATTATGTCTGTTGAATGGAGAGGTATGTGGCTTAACATTGTAGTATACTGTATTTCTTTGTTGAGACAAAGAAACTGTCGCACACCTGTCAAGCTCCATCTGCATAAGAATTTCTTCAATTACTGGCTAAACAGTGAAATGTGACTTTTCTCCTGCTTGTGTCACTTTATTTAGTGTAAGATCTGAATCTGAATCACCACTAGACATTTTCCCAGCATTTAGGCAATGCACATATCTATTTTTAGCAAAGTGTCTGTCTCCGAACGGTTTCTTTCTCACTTTGCATTCTGTTTTCCTCTCTCTCTGGGTAGTTTTCTTTGCTCTGCAAACCGGGCTAATGTGTCCTTTTTTCCGCATGCATTACAATTTCTTTCTTCGTACCAACATTCATTGTCATCATGATTTTATTTCCCGCAACATTTGCACTTATTTGGGGGTGTTCTTTGTGATAATGGAAGAACATTCAGCTTTAGCAGTCCACTGAGTTGCTGAGACTCACGCACCGCAGTCTCCATGGAAACTGCAATCTCCACAGCTTTTTCAAATGTGAGCAATGACTCTGTTAAAAGGCACTTTTGCACTGCTTCACTCTTTAGTCCACCAACAAATCTGTCCCAGACAGCATCCTTCAAATAGTCTCCAAACTGTCAATGTTCTGATAGACTTTTAAGTACTGCAACATATTGAGCTACTGTCTCTCCCTCCTCTTGATTCCTTTTGTGAAAGCGAAAACGCTCAGCGATAACAAGGGGTTTTGGGGAGAAGTGCTGCTGTAACACTGCCATGATAGTAGCATAACTTTTATCTTCTGGCTTATCTGGAGCAATGAGTCTCCACAGCAATCCATACATTTTATATCCAATGACACTGAGCAAAACTGACACTTTCTTCCTGTCATCAATACTATTAGCCACTATAAAATGCTCAAAACCTTTCGATGTATGTTGTCAACTGCTCAACGTGTTCATTGAAGGCGTCTATACAACTGATAGCACTAGCCATGTTTTTCACCTGATTCAGTACTGGATTGAAAGTGATGAACTTTGTATGGCTCCAATGGCTGTTTCTTTCATTCAACTTTGCGTGGTTTGCAAGTGAATAGTGTCCTCATCGGCAATTATGATATGTCTGCCCTACATAACATTTAATATTGTGATATTGAACGTAGAGATATAACACAGTCACACATGAGGAACCTGCTTACTCCAACAACTTGTCCTTCTGTTTATTCAGTCACACATACGTACATACAACAGCACCCCCTTTAAGCGTCCTCCAACAATCAGAATCAGAATGATCTTTATTGCCATATATGCTTACACATACAAGGAATTTGTCTTGGTGACAGTAGCTCCCAGTGCACAGACAATACAACAACAAGACAGAGATAATAAAAAATAGAATGAAAATAAAAAGTGAATAGAAAATATAAGTATATACAGAAATACACAATAAGACAAATATATATATATACACACATACATGTACAAATATGTATAAATACAAATCTGTTATATACAGAGAGTGCAAGGGAATGTAATAGCAGAAAGGTAGGATATGTTGGATAAATATAAATAGACTAAGCTGTGTATTGCGCGTAATTATTGCTCAGTGGGGTATTTTTAACTGTTCATGAGATGGATAACCTGAGGGGAAAAAAAACTGTTCATGTGCCTGACGGTTCTGGTGCTCAGTGCTCTGTAGCGCTGGCCAGAAGGCAACAGTTCAAAAAGGTACTGGCTGGGTGAGTGGGGTCCAGAGTGATTTTTCCAGCCCTTTTTCTCACTCTGGAAGTGTACAGTTCTTGAAGGGAGGGCAGGGGACAACCAATAATCCGCTCAGCAGTCTGAACTGTCATTTGCAGTCTTCTGATGTCTGAATTTGTAGCTGAACCAAACCAGACAGTTATTGAAGTGCAAAGGACAGACTCAATGACTGCTGAGTAGAACTGTATCAGCAACGCCTGTGGCAGGTAGATCTTCCTCAACTGGCGAAGGAAGTACAAACTCTGCTGGGCCTTTTTCACAATGGAACCTGAATGACTCCACTGCTGCCACAGTGCTGTTCAGAATGGTGAGTGGGGTCAATGTCGGGGTGTTCCTCCAAAAGTCCACTATTATCTCCACTGTTTTGAGTGTGTTCAGCAACAGGCTGTTTTGAATGCACCAGACAACCAGCTGTTCAACCTCCCTTCTGTATGCAGACTCATCGTCATCCTGGATGAGGCTGATAATAGTAGTGTCATCTGCAAACTTCAGGAGCTTGACAGAAGGGTCTTTGGTGGTGCAGTTATTGATGTACAGGTGAAGAGTAGTGGGGAGTGCACACATCCCTGGGGGTCACCAGTGCTGATCGTACAGGTGTTGGAAGTGAATTTCCCCAGTCTCACTAACTGCTGCCTATCTGTCAGAAAGATGGTGATCCACTGATGAATAGGGGGGGAACAGAGAGTTGGTTTAATTCAGTCCAGAGAATAGCTTGGATGATGGTGTTGAAACTGAAACTGAAGTCCACAAAAAGGACCCTTGCATATGTCCCTGGTCTGTCCAGATGTTGCAGGATATGATGCAATCTCATGTTCACATCTACAGACCTGTTTGTTTGATAAGAAAATTGAAGGGGATCCAAAAAGGGTCCAATGATGTCCTTCAGGTGGGCCAACACCAGTCTCTTAAATAATTTCATGACCACAGACATCAGAGTGACAGGTCTGTAGACATTAAGTCCCGTGATTTTGGGTTTCTTTGGGACAGGGATGATGGTGGAGCATTTGAAGCAGCAGGGAACTTCACACTGTTCCAGTGATCTGTTGAAGATCTGTGTGAAGATGGGGGCCAGCTGGTCAGCACAGAATTTTAGACAAGTGGGTGAAACACCATCTGGGCCATGTGTTTTCCTTGTCTTTTGTTTCTGGAAGCCCTGGCACACATCCCCATCACAGATCTTAAGTGCAGGTTGAGTAATAGGAGGGGGGAGGAGGGTGGTTGCAGGAGGTGTTGATGTTTGTGTGAAGTGAAGGTCAGAGCGGGTGTGGGGTGTGAGAATGGGCTTTTAAAATCTACAGTAAAACACATTCAGGTCATCAGCCAGTTGTTGATTCCCTACAGTGTTGGGGGATGGTGTCTTGTAGTTAGTAATGTCTTTTAGGCCTCTCCACACTGTTGCAGGCTCGTTAGCTGAAAACTTGTTTTTAAGCTTCTCAGAGTAGCTTCTTTTAGCCACTCTAATCTCTTTTGTCAGTGTGTTTTTGGCCTGATTGTAAAAGATTGTATCCCCACTTCTGTAAGCATGCTCTTTGGCCTGATGAAGCTGCCTGAATTTTGCTGTAAACCATGGTTTTTCATTGTTGAACATTAAATATGTTCCTAGAAGGAATGCACATTGTAAGACTTCTTAGTTAAAGGAGGAGGCAAGAAGCAGATTCTCTGGTTCAGGTAAGCGTTTTATTCTCCATACTACAGCAAATGCACTCTTTCAGGGCTCTCAGCGTGTTCAACAACTCAGTCTAAACATAAACAACAACTTCAGAAAAATAAACTCTCATCTTTACGATAATAAGCTCTTGGCTTCATAATCAGGTCTCTAGTGCCCAGGTACTCTCCCTTCTCTGAGTGCTGCGTGGCCCTCTTCAGATCAGTCAGCGGGCTGGTGACATCCGAATAATTAGGTACAAACCTTCTATAATAGCCAGCCAGCCCCAGGAACTGTCTCACCCCCTTTTTGGTCTTGGGTCTCGGACAGGTCGCAATCGCCGCTGTCTTGTCAATTTGGGGACGCACCTGCCCGTGGCCCAAGTGGAACCCCAGATACCGTACCTCCACCCGTCCAATCGCGCACTTCTTCGGATTCGCTGTGAGTCCTGCTCGGCGCAGCGATCTCAGAACCGCCCTCAGATGTTGCATGTGCTGCTGCCAATCATTGCTATAAGCGTATACTGAATGCGGTCTGAGGATTCGGTCCATGAGACGCTGAAACGTAGCCAGGGCTCCAAACAAACCGAACGGAAGTGTCACAAATTGGTGTAATCCAAACAGTGTGGAGAAGGTAGTTTTCTCACGGGAAATTGGTGTCAAGGGGATCTGCCAATAACCCCTCCTCAAATCCAATGTCGAATAAAAACGAGCAGTGCCCAACCGATTGAGCAACTCATCAACGCGAGGCATTGGATATGCATCAAATTTAGACACCGTGTTGACTTTTCTGTAATCCACACAGAACTGCACAGACCCATCGCTCTTAGGCACTAGAACAACAGGGCTGGAGCAATCACTGTTTGCTAGCAACCTCCGCGAGTTGGCTCGGTGAGAGGTGGTCTCCGCAAATGACCGGGGTGAACTGATTATGTTTTGAACTCACCTCTGGTCCGAGCTCCGCCTTCTCGGGAACTACCGTAGCCAACGTCACGGGAACTGCCTCCCTCCACAATTTCAGGAGACAGGAGATTCCCCTCTATCGGTTCGTTTAACCTCATAATCGAGATCTCCCACTCGTCGTGTGACCTCAAAGGGTCCTTGCCACTTGGCGAGTAATTTAGAGCTCGATGTGGGAAGCAATACAAGCACTTTATCTCCCAGTGCAAATTCCCTTAGCTGAGTTCCCCTGTCATATGGTCGGCGCTGTCGTTCTTGAGCTTGGAGCAAATTCTCCTGTGTTAGTTGCCCCAAGGTGTGGAGTTTTGCTCTAAGATCAAGAACGTACTGAATTTCATTTTTACTGTTTGAAGGTCCTTCCTCCCAGGCCTCTCGCAATACGTCAAGCATGCCGTGTGGGCGTCGCCCATACAGCAGTTTGAATGGGGAGAAGCCAGTGGAGGCTTGCGGGACCTCTCGTACTGCAAATAACAGGGGGTCGAGCCATTTATCCCAATTTCTGGAATCATCATGCACGAACTTACGAATCATGTTTTTGAGTGTTTTATTAAATCGTTCCACCAGGCCATCCGTTTGAGGATGGTATACACTGGTGCGAATCGATTTAATATTTAACAGCTTGTACAGTTCGCGTAGTGTTTGTGACATAAATGTTGTGCCTTGATCAGTGAGGATTTCTTTCGTAATCCCCACCCGGGAGATTATTTTGAAGAGTGCCTCCGCAACACTACGTGCTGAGATGTTGCGAAGAGGCACTGCTTCCGGATATCGTGTTGCATAGTCCACTAGGACCAATACAAAGCGATGTCCGCGTGCTGACCGTTCTAATGGCCCGACGAGGTCCATTCCAATTCTCTCAAAGGGGACCTCAATCAGAGGGAGAGGGCGCAATGGCGCTTTTGGGGTGGCCGGTGGGTTAACCAGCTGGCATTCGCGGCATGCCGCACACCACCTGGGGACATCGCCGCCAATGCCCGGCCAATAGAAATGGGCTATTAGATGGTTCAATGTTTTCCTTTCTCCTAGGTGACCCGCCATGGGATTATAATGAGCCGCCTGGAATACCATTTCCCGACGGCTTCTTTGAATCAACAGTTGGGTTGTATCCTCTTTGGTCCGAGTGTCCTGTGTCACTCGATACAACCGCTCATTTATAATTGCAAAATAGGGGTATGGAAGTGCGATGTCAGGCTGGAGTCATTGACCATCAATTACTCTCACTTGGTCGAAGGCGTGTTTGAGGGTTTCGTCTCGCAATTGCTCCAAAGGGAAATCCCCTCAGGGAATTCCCTGAGAAGGGGAGGGGCTGCAGCCTCTCCCCCTCTCTCGTCATCATGACATGGAGCTGTCGAGGAAGGCCCCGGCTCCGTCTCCCCTGCCAGAGCATCGCACATCACACATCTCCCTATTTTCATACAGGACCCATCTGCACAAATTCCCTTTAATAAAACTCTCAAATCAGGCCAATCAGTCCCCAAAATCAGCGGATGGGTGAGGCGGGAACTAACTGCAGCCTCCACTCTATGCTTTTTCCCCCAAAATTTAATTGTCAGGGTCACCACCGGATACTTGTGAATATCCCCGTGTACACATTTCACCTTCACCGTTTTGGTTGTGACCAATGCCTCGGGTTGAACCAGGCATTGGTGGATAATGGTTTGATTACACCCGGTATCCACCAACGCTTGGTGAGTACCCCCCTTGACACTTACTGGTATCCGGTACGCTCCGGCCCAGTCGGGGGCAGCCTGTGGGAGGTCAGAGACCCGCACCACCGTCCCCAGCTCCATCAGAGGGCACTGATCTCGGAAGTGGCTCGGGTCTTCGCACCTCCAGCAGGCCGGCCCAGGCGCTACGCCTGCACTTGCGTCGGCGGGCGCCCCCCCTGAGGGGGAGAGCGGCGGGGCATTGGAGTAGGGGAAGGTGTTGCCTCCCACACACGGGGAACTGGTCTCAGGGGCTGAGGTCCTCCTCGTCTGCGTGGGGCAGGAACGGGACCTGGAGAGAGAGCAGACAAGAGAGAGAGAGGGGAGGGGGAAGAAACAGAGGGAGGAGAGAAAATGTAGGAGGGATCTTCCGCCCTCGGGATCGCTGCCAAGTGGTCCTCCGCAAGTCGGATAGCTTCCTCCAACGACGCCGGGCAGTGGCACTGGACCCACTCCGCCGTCCCTTTTGGCAGTCGAACTATGAACTGTTCCAGTACCACCTGGTCGATAATTCCCTGGACGTCACGATCCCCTGCTAGCAGCCATCTTCGGCAGGCGTCACGGAGCCGCTGGGCAAAGGCAAACGGGCGGTCGGAGCTCTCCAACTTCAAGCTCCGGAAGAGTTGATGACTTTCCTCCGGAGTGCGACCAACCCGTTGCAAGATGGCTCTTTTTAAATCTCCGTAGGCCAGGAGGCTCGACGCTGGCAGTTGTTGACCCGCGAGCTGGGCTTCCCTGGACAATAGTGGGATCAATCGGGCTGCCCATTGGCCGAGCGGCCAGCCCCAGATTTCGGCGGTCCGCTCAAACAAATCCAGGAAGGCCTCGGGGTTGTCCGCCGCCCCCATTTTCTGTAATGCTGGCGGGGGTAACGGCGTGGGAGTGTCCGGGGTCACGGCTGAGGATGCCCCCTGGCTGAGGAGGCTCCGGATCGCCTGCCGGCTTGAGCATGCATGAGCTCGACAAACCGGAGGTCTTGATCTTGTTGGAGCTCAAGCAGAGTCTGTTGGTGATTCTGATGTAGGCTGGCGAGGGCTTGGAGGATCTCCGCCAACTGGGAGGACTCTACGGGGCAACTTCCATCCATCTTCAAACCTTGTCCCGGGTTTCGGCACCAGTGTAAGACTTCTTAGTTAAAGGAGGAGGCGAGAAGCAGATTCTCTGGTTCAGGTAAGCATTTTATTCTCCCTACTACAGCAAATGCACTCTTTCAGGGCTCTCAGCGTGTTCAACAACTCAGTCTAAACATAAACAACAACTTCAGAAAAATAAACTCTCATCTTTACGATAATAAGCTCTTGGCTTCATAATCAGGTCTCTAGTGCCCAGGTACTCTCCCTTCTCTGAGTGCTGCGTGGCCCTCTTTATGCCGCTCTCCCCGTGCTCACTGAAATTAGAGACAGGTGTTAGACATAATTTGGCTCAGGTGTAAGCGCCCTTACCGCTTTCTCTCTCTCCGGAGAGATGCTTGACCACGCCCCCGCTGCCACACACATATCCTCACAGAAACTGATTTATGTCACACACGTGTGTGGTAGAATATAAATACCAGATTAAACCAGGAAAACTCCCATGGTGAGTAGAAAGGCTTACAGTTCATAAAGAGTGCTTCGAAATTTGTACAGCACATCTCCTTTAAGGTTGTTACATCTGTTCACCAACTTTCATTGATGTAAAAGCATGTTCCACCGCCTCTCGTTTTCCCTGTTAACTCCGCAATGTGATCTGCTCATAACAGCTGAAAGCTCAGCAGATGTAATGCACTGTCTGGAATGGCTTCACTCAGCCAGGTTTCTGTGAAGCACAAGGCAGCAGAGTTTAAAAAGCCCTTGTTTGTATGGGTGAGGAGATGTAGTTTGTCTGTTTTGTTAGGAAGAGAGCGGAGATTTGCTTAATGAATACTTGGTAGCGCTGTTCGAAAGCCGCGCTGTCAGAGCTTGACCAGCACGCCGGATCTCTTCCCTTACTGGCGTCTCATAGTGCGCTTGAACAACACAGCTGCGCCTCTGATTGCAATGTCCAGCAAAACGTCCAAATAGTCAAAAAACGGGAAAAGATTGTTTGGTATGTGCTGCCAAATGTTCAGCAGTTCGTCCCTGGTAAAAAACAGGACCTAAACACAGGACAAACAAACAAAAACAACAAAAGGTTTGGAGAGCTCCACACCAAGACTGCCATCCATGTCGCGATGCTGAATAGATTTATGTAGATTCCCTATATAACAAAGTTAAACTCATTTTAGTGCAGTGGTTGATTGACAGGTAAGGTGTGGCACTTCACTGCTGTCCGGGATGCATTCAGGATGGATTAGCATTTACACATCAAATGCGATGTGATCACATGAAACGCACTTCAGGAGGTGGTTTGAGACACATTCCAGACAAAACTGGTCAAGTTTAAATGCATCTGGCTGTTCAAGTCACATATGTAAACTTTCCTCCACCTAAACAGCGCTGCGTCAGCATAGGGAAAATGCAAAACATAACAGCTATCACCAAGTATTTGCATAGGGCTCATGTCGTGCAAAAAATAACATCAAAATTAAGATATGGATGCACATTGTAGGAGAGAGAGAACTTTATCCTCATTTATTATGGTTATTTGATGCAGAATGCTGATGACCAAATGTCCCCACAAGCAGGGGATAAATTGGGGTGGAACATTCCGGAATGGCATTCCAGCACTTCCGATTCCAAAGAGAAAAAAAAATTGTATAGTCTGTCGCATCCGTACATGTTCCGCTATAATTTGCCTAGAGCAGCACTGTTTTCAGCACACAAGCACTCCGCTGCTTGCCTTAAGCAGTTCAACCAGTAGGAAGAAATGCATAGCTCCAATAACCTTTGCAACACATTGGTGATGAAACGAAATTAGCTTCGAGAAGAAACTAGCCTTCCCAAGCTATCTTCACTCTGTCTCATGGACTTGGATGTACGTATTTGGATCAAAGGAGGAAGAGGGAGCCGGTTTTCACAGTCCACAGCTGTGTTGTTTAAGAGACTGTCTGTTTCAACTTCTTCCAACCTACAGGCAGAAACTAAAATCAGCTAAACCTGTAGTAAAGACTGTAAAGCGATGGACCACTGAAGCAGAGCTGGAACTACAAGCCTGCTTTGACTGCACTGATTGGCATGTTTTTGAGGCTGCAAACACCAATCTGGATGAGCTCGCTGATACTGTGACATCATATATCAGTTTCTGTGAGGATATGTGCATTCCTACTAGGACTTATTTAACATACAACAATGAAAAACTGTGGTTTCAGCAGAAATCAGGCAGCTTCATCAGGCCAAAGTGGATGCTTACAGAGGTGGGGATAAAGTCTTGTATAATCAGGCCAGGAACACACTGAATAAGGAAATTAGAGTTACTAAAATAAGCTATTCTGATAAGCTGAAAAACAACGACCCTGCATCAGTGTGGAGCGGCCTGAAAGACATTACTAACTTCAAGAGACCTTTCCCCAACACTGTAGGGAACCAATGGATGGCTGACGACTTGAATTTGTTCTACTGTAGATTTGAAAGGCCCAATCTCACACCCCACACCCGCTCTGACCTTCACTTCACACAAACATCAACACATCCTGCAACGCCCCTCCTCCCTCCTTCTGCTACTCAACCTGCACTTAACAGCTGTGAAGAAGAGGTGTGCCGTGTCTTCCGAAAACAAAAGACAAGGAAAGCACAGGGCCCAGTAGGTGTTTCAACTGCTTGTCAAAAATCCTGTGCTAACCAGCTGGCCCCCATCTTCACACTGATCTTCAATAGATCACTGGAGCAGTGTGAAGTCCCACGCTGCTTCAAACACTCAATCATCATTCCTGTCCAAAAGAAACCCAAAATCACAGGACTTAATGACTACAGACCCATCGTTCTGACTTCTGTGGTCATGAAATCATTTGAGAGACTGGTGTTGGCCCACCTGAAGGACATCACTGGACCCTTTCTAGATCCCCTTCAATTTGCTTATCGAGCAAACAGGTCTGTGGATGATGTAGTGAACATTGGATTGCATCATATCCTGCAACATCTGGACAGACCAGGGACATATGCAAGGATCCTTTTTGTGGACTTCAGTTCGGCTTTCAACACCATCATCCAAGCTATTCTCCAGACTAAATTACACCAACTCTCTGTTCCCATGTCTATCTGTCAGTGGATCAGCAGCTTTCTGATGGACAGGCAGCAGCTAGGGAAACGGGAAATACACTTCCAGGACCTGTACGATCAGCACTGGTGCCCCCAGGGATATGTGCTCTCCTCACTACTCTTCTCCCTGTACACAACTGACTGCACTGCCAAGGACCCCTCTGTCAAGCTCCTGAAGTTTGCAGATGACACCACTGTCATCGGCCTCATCCAAGATGACGATGAGTCTGTATACAGAAGGGAGGTTGAACTGCTGGCTCACTGGTGTAGTCAAAACAACCTGGAGCTGAACAAGCTCAAAACAATGGAGATGATTGTGGACTTTAGGAGGAACACCCCAACATTGACCCACCTCACCATTCTAAACAGCACTGTGGCAACAGTGGAGTCATTCAGTTTCCTGGGCACTACCATTTCACAGAACCTGAAGTGGGAGACCCACATTGACACTGACTGAAAAAGGCCCAGCAGAGGTTGTACTTCCTTCACCAGTTGAGGAAGTTCAACCTGCCACAGGCGCTGCTGATACAGTTCTACTCAATAGTCATTGAGTCTGTCTTATGCACTTCAATAACTGTCTGGTTTGGCGCAGCTACGAAATCGGATATCAGAATACTACAAAGGAGAGTTAGGACTGCTGAGAGGATTATTGGTTGCCCCCTGCCCTCCCTTCAAGAACTGTACATTTACAGAGTGAAGAACAAGGCAGGAAAAATCACTCTAGACCCCAGTCACCCTGCCCACTACCTTTTTGATCTGTTGCCTTCTGGCAGGCGCTACAGAGCACTGAGCACCAGAACCATCAGGCATAGGAACAGTTTTTTCCCTCAGACTATCCATCTCATGAACAGTTAAAATTGCCACATTGAGCAATAATTAATGTGCAATACACAGTGTGATGAGGAGGAGGGCGGGGCCGGGTGTACGGCCGGGCCCCTGGAGCAGTGGAGTCACTGCCAGGGTTGGAGGGGCTCGCTACCGGCCACAAGAATGCGGAGGAGCGGCTGCTCCTTTGGGCAGATGGCAGTGGTGAGGACACCACGACAGTGCATCCTTCCTCCCTCCCGGGTTTCGTAACCAATGTAACAAGGGTAAAATGGGCAAGGAGGAGGCGGGAACCAGACGAACCATCAAAATAATGTTTAATGAAAACTTAAAAAGACACAAACAAATACACACACGGCAGCTGCGTGTGGCTCTCTCTCTCCTGAACTGCCGCATCCAGCTCAGCTTTATCCCTCTCCTCGGCTGATTAGCCCAACTGGCCCCGCCCTCCTCCTCATCACACACAGCTTAGTCTATTTATAGTTATCCAACATACCATACCTCTTCTGCCATTACATTCCCTTGCTTCTGTATATAACAGACTTTATTTGTATATTGTCCTATTGTGTATTTCTATATATACTTTATTTTCTATTCACTTTTTATTTTTATTATTTTTTTTATTATTATCTTTGTCTTGTTGCTGTATTGTTTGTGAACTGGAAGCAAACCGCCAAGACAAATTCCTTGTATGTATAAGCATACTTGGCAATAAAGCTGATTCTGATTCTGAATTTGATTCTGAGGTCTGTGGAGACAAACCCTTCATTCAATGAGAGGTAAGTGTAATATATGCTCTTCATGGCTTGGTTGAAAGTATTAAGGGTACTACACTGTTAAAAAAGTATAAAGTAACAGTACCTTCACAAGATGATGTTAACAGAATAATGCTATTTTTACTCTCCCTTTTGGATACCACTACACCACTAATGTGGTCCTTTCTAATGAAATAACACCTTCTGTCACACCTCTCACACACACGCACACAAACCAGGACTCTGGATGGTTATTTTAGAATATGTGTATGTGTATTTTTTTTAGGCCTGGTGTGAAATACCTGCTTTCGAAAGAGCTACTTGAAGACAGCAGAGTAAGGTATAGGAGGGTGGGAGGCAGATCACACTTCCCCAGTACCTGAGCACAGCACTTTGTTTTGACATTACAGATGAGAGGAGATAAATATCACACACAGATACAAATACACACACATTATCCTTATGCATAGTTTATTGCTACTGTCTTAGACTTTTTGATATTATCCCATTTTAGAGTTCCTGAAATAATTTGTGATAAATCTAGACAGAACTTGAAACACATCTAGAAACACATTTGGACCTGTTTTTATCTTCACAGTAAAAAGGCCTGAATACATCCATGACTGTTTGAAGCGTTGAATTACATCTGTAATAAACCTCTGTCAGCGTTAGTAATTCTAGTAAAATGCCGTGAAATCAGTGATGGGCTCTTAACAGTATTACATTATATTATATATATTGCTTGTTTTTCTTGTCCAAAAGCACCCCTTAGTGTTTCTGTTGTGACATGGCCGGTCCATTGCTTTCAACGAGAAACCTTTGGCGTTAATACACTGATGTGAAGTTCATCAGAACTTGATCATCATAAAATTATATGTTTTCATTTATAAGTGTAAGAAAGTTTAATAAGTTGTTTTTTAGTACACATTCTGGTCTGCTGAACTGAAATATTTTGTTTTGTTTTTGTTTTTTTCTGTTTAGCCAACTAAAACAGGACCCTGAATCTGTGTCCCAAACGACGCACTATGCACTTACAAAATATACTATGCCATGTAGTGGATGAACTTTCAAAGTTTAGTATCGTCTCAAATGGAACACTTACATTTATTATTATTTATTTTATTTTTTTTACTACACGGAAGTGTTCGCCGTTGAACAGCTGACGGAAGTGACGTTTCAAGCACACGTGATGCGTTGCCGCTAGGTTTAGCTCATTAGCTAACCTCAGTTCAACACTTGTATCTCAAACAACGTACATGTTTACACAGCATGGGGTGATGGTAAAGCTTTCAACTTATATTTGTAAGGTGCTGTCTTAACCTAAGTTTCACAAGTTGTTACATTCTCCGTTATTTACAACTGTTTCGTCAGACCAGCAGTGCAGCCAGTTAACTCTGCCACTACCGCTATGTAGGTATGACAAGCTGCGTGCACTGAGTGCATAAAGTGTCCAACATTCCATACTCCGTTTTGATGGTTGAAAGAGTGCATCATCCGGGTACTTAAAGTACACTTTTTTTTGCTGCATTTTCAGTGTTAACATACTGCTCACACTACTTACACTACAAAATGACATAGAATAGTGTAGAAGTGTGCGGTTTGGTATGCATCTTGAGTGTTACTTCCAGTTTAACAGTAATGACAGTAAGTATCTTGGATGAAAGTTGAAGTCGGAAAGGTTCATGTTTTAGTCACCAATAACAAAAAAATTAATAAATAAATGCAAACATAATGCCAAATGATGTTCTACAGAAAACAACAGATTAAAACTTTAATCACTGTGAACAAATAAATGTAGCTGAGTTCAAAATGAAAATTAAACCCCAACATATCATCTCCTACTTTTTCAGATACAGGAAAGCTGATTAAATGCATAGATTTAAAGGTATAATCTTTATAGAATTCATGTTTATTATGAATAATAAAAGCATAAAATACAAAATTATTAATGTCCTTCACATCAGTATATTGACACCAAAGCTTTCTCATAGAAAACAATGGGCTTACCAGCTAAAAGATGCTTTTGGCATCTATATATTGACATCCAGGGCTATTGCACAAGTGGCAGTATTTGACGCCTTGAGAGTGAGAATGGGTTGTTTAAGATGTTTTTCCACTCACCACACATTTCGTTCTTTAGTTCTAAGTGAGTCTAGTTGTAAAGGAATGGACTGTATCTCAAATTCTGCAATGATCTGGATAATAAAAACCTTCACATATGAGATCAGTTACAGTATTGTTTTTTTGTAGCATGCTGAAGCACCAACACTGCACTTGCATTGATCTTGGTCAGTTATGAAGGTAAATAGATTAGAAGGGAAGTCAGGTCTATTCAGAATACATTCCTGTCAGGGTCCTCAAGCCTGGCATCCTTTTTGAGGCTTGTCACTTTTCACTTATGTTAAAAATACTGAATGAAACTAATGAATAGTGGTTTAACCCTTGTGTGTAAAAAAAAAATAAAAAAAAAAAAAAAAAAGTTACTCAGATGTCCTTAGAGGAAAAATATGCCCGTTTGCCTTCATGCAACAGCAAAGTGATGCCTGCCAGAAGTGGCTGCTGGCTGAGGACCGAAGTCATCGAACTGGTGGTGCTGGAACAGCTGATCTGTCGTCTGCCGGAAGGAACGGCGGAGTGGGTACATTGCCACCACCTGGCCAAGCCATCCAACTGGCTGAGGACCATGTGTTGCAGTATCTGAAGGTGGAGCCCTCTCGCTCTTTCTCCCCTCCCTCTTGTTTTACCCCTTCTCTTCTCTCACTCTGTCACTGTCATGCAGCTCGTCCCAGTACACCGGAGGTGAGGAAAGGTACCGCCGAAGCTGGCTCCCCGTTCCCGGGGGTTTCCCTGCTGCTGGTGACAATGATGTCTCTTCGCTTTCCCCCTCAGGTGTTTGAACCTGCTGTCGTAAGTGCAGGTGTAACGCCTGGGCCGGCTGGTTGGAGTCGCTGGGAACTTGGGCATTTCCGGACCAATGCACCATGATGAAGGTGAGAAATTTGGTCTGAGTCCCCGACACTACGCGGTCTGCCCCCGATTGAGCTGGAGCATACAGAAAACCTGTGAGTATTAGGGGAAGTACACATCAAGCCTTGCTGGATACTGGCTGTAATTAGACCACTATTCAACAATGTTTGATTCAAGACGAGGCTTTGGGCACAAATAAAAGTGTGAAGGTGCAGTGTGAGAATGAGGATATTCACAATTACCCTGTAGTGAGACCCATTATTACATTTCAGGGGCAAAAGCATAGAGTGGAGTCTGCAGTTAGTTCCCGCCTCACCCATCCACTAATTCTGGGGACTAATTGGCCAAAATTTGAAACTCTATTAAAAGGAATATGTGTGGATGGGTCCTGCGAGAAAGCTGCTAGATGTGAGATGTGCGATGTGCTGGCTGGGGAGGCAGATCCAGGGCCGTCTACGTCAGCTCCACGTCTTGATGATGCAAGTGAGGGGGAAGTCCTGACTTCCCCAGCCCTTACAGGATTTCCTGCAGGGGATTTCCCTCTGGAGCAGATGCGAGATGAAACCCTGAGACACGCCTTCCACCAGGTGAAAGTAATTGATGGTCAATGCCTTCAGCCAGACATAGAACTCTCATACCTGTATTTTTCTATTATAAATTATCAGTTGTATTGAGTGATGCAGGATGCTCAGACAAAAGAAGATATAACCCAGTTGTTGATACCGAAGAGCCATCGGGAAATGTTATTCCAGACGGCTCATCATAGTCTAATGATGGGTCATTTAGGGTGAGAAAAAAACACTAAACCATCTAATTGCCCATTTCTATTGGCCGGGCATTCACGGGGATGTTCACAGGTGGTGTGCGGCATGCTGTGAATGTCAGCTGGTGAATCCGCTGGCCACACCAAGAGCGCCTTTGCGCCAGCTTCCTTTGATCGAGGTCCCCTTTGAAAGAATTGGTATGGATCTCGTCGGGCCATTAGAGAGGATGGCATGCGGACATCGCTTTGTTTTGGTTCTGTTGGACTATGCAACGCAATATCCGGAAGCAGTGCCCCTGTGCAACATCTCAGCACGTAGTGTTGCGGAGGCACTCTTTAGAATTATCTCCCAAGTGGGAATTCCGAAAGAAATCCTCACTGATCAGGGCACTACATTTATGTCACGGACACTGCGCGAACTGTACAAATTATTGGGTATTAAATCGATTCGCACCAGTGTTTACTACCCGCAAACAGATGGGTTGGTGGAAAGGTTTAATAAAACCCTGAAGAATATGATTCATAAGTTCGTACACAAGAATGCTAGAAATTGGGCTCGAACCCCTATTATTTGCAGTGCGAGAGGTCCCACAAGCCTCCACAGTGTTTTCCCCATTCGAGCTGCTGTATGGGTGTCGGCAGCGGAGTGTGCTCGACGTCATGCAGGAAGCTTGGGAGGAGGGACCTTCAAACATGAAATTCAGTAAGTTCTTGATCTTAGAGCAAAACTCCACACTTTAGGTCAACTAACACAGGAGATTTGCTCCAAACACAAGAACGGCAAAGCCGACTGTATGATAGGGGAGCTCAGCTATGGGAATTCACACCAGGAGATTAAGTACTTGTATTACTCCCCACATCGAGCTCCAAATTACTCGCCAAGTGGCAAGGGCCCCTTGAGGTCACACGATGAGTGGGGGATCTCAATTATGAGGTAAAACACACAGATAGAGGCGACGCACATCAAATATACCACCTAAACCTCCTGAAATTATGGAGGGAGGTGGTCCCTGTGATGTTGGCAACAGTAGTTCCGGAGAGGGCGGAGCTTGGGCCAGAGGTGAACGTAAAACCCAATCATGTCACCCCGGTCAATTATGGAGACCACTTCTCACCATCTCAAGTCACAGAGGTTGCCAAGTTGCAGAAATAATTTTTAGATGTATTCTGACCTCTGCCTGGTCATACAAACCTCATACAGCACCACATCGAAACTACGCCCAGGGTAGTGGTACATAGTCATCCCTACCAGCTTCCTGAGCACAAGAAAAAAGTAGTTTGGGAAGAATTAGATGCAATGCTCGATATGGGGGTAATAGAAGAATCCCACAGTGATTGGTCCAGCCTGGTCGTTCTAGTCCATAAGAGCAACGGGTTGGTTCGGTTCTGTGTGGATTACAGAAAAGTCAATGCGGGGTCTAAATCTGACTCATATCCAATGCCTCGTATTGATGAACTGCTCGATCGGTTGGGCACAGCTTGCTTTTATTCAATGCTGGATTTGACAAAGGGTTATTGGCAGATCCCCTTAATGCTGATGTCCCGGAAAAAAAAGCCTTCTCCACACCTTTTGGCTTACACCAATTCATGACACTTCCATTCAGTTTGTTCGGTGCCCTGGCAATGTTTCAGTGCCTTATGGACCGAGTTCTCAGACTGCACTTGGCTTCTGGATGACATCATCAGCGGCATATGCAGCATCTGAGGGCTGTTCTGAGGTTGCTGCAACAAGCGGGACTCACAGCAAACCCCAAGAAGTGCGCAATTGGACGGGTGGAGGTACGGTATCTGGGGTCCCACTTGGATCATGGGCAGGTGCGCCCCCAAATTGATAAGACCGCAGTGGTTGCAGGTTGCCTGAGACCCAATACCAAAAAGGAGGTGAGACAGTTCCTGAGGCTGGCTGGATATTATAGAAGGTTTGTGCCTAATTATTTGGACATCACCAGCCTGCTGACTGATCTCACTAAAAAGGGAGCTCAAGACCCAGTCCAGTGGATGGAGCAGTGTCAACAGGCGTTTACACAGGTGAAAGCTGCACTATGTGGCGGGCCGCAATTAAATGCACCTAATTTCTCTCTCCCATTTGTTTTACAGATGGACGCTTTGGACAGGGGGCTGGGGGCAGTGCTTTCACAGGTGGTGGAGGAGAAGGAGCAGCCAGTGCTGTACATTAGTCGCAAGCTGTCACTGAGTAAGACTAAGTACAGCACCATTGAAAAGGAATGTCTGGCCATCAAATGGGCTGTTCTCATCCTCCGATACTATCTGTTGGGGTGGGCCTTCACCCTCTGACCACACACCACTCCAGTGGCTCCACCATATGAAGGATACTAATGTGTGGATCACCCGTTAGTATCTGGCTTTACAGCCTTTTAAGTTTGAGGTGGTCCACAGACCCGGGGCGTGGATGGCTGTTGCTGACTTTCTCTCCAGAAATGGGGGGGGTGCTGTCCAGATGGCTCCCTGGTCTGAATTGGGCTGTGGGGGTATGTGGAGGTGGGGGCATGGTGGAGCGTTTATTCGGTGAGTGAGAAAGTGGTAAGGGTGACACCTGAGCACAATATGTCTAACACCTGTTTCTGATTGCAGTGAGCAATACAGAGAGTGATATAAGGAGGAACCATGCCAGAGACTGGGAGAGAGAGAGTCGCACCAAGCTGTATGTGTGATAAATGCTGGAAAGCTATTTGAGTTATTGTTAAAGACTGAGCTTTTTGAGTTGAAGCCATGTTTCCCGTTTCCTCCTTTACCCCACAAATGAACCCCGTTACATCCACTTTTGGCAATTTTGACTTTTTACCACAGACGGAATGCGCCAAATGACCTCTTCCTACTGTTTGAATTGTGCATCAAAATGACCAATGAAAAGATGTTTAATCAGGCTCTCTGTTTAACAAGTATCTCCAGTGGTCTTGAGAAGTGTCCATCAAAACCGTGGATGTCCTGGCCTTATGTTTTGAAGAGTGTCAACTAAATTAACTCAGCTGTCCGGCTGAAATGTAGTGAAGAGATTGCCTACATTGCACTTGCTCTGCAATTTCCTTGACATCCAAAGCCATTCATGTATGCACAATGTCAGGTGGCTTTAAAAAGTAGACTGTACCTGCCATATACGTTTGCCAGACTTCCATCTTCGCGAAACCATGAGTGAAAGCTAATTCTGACAGGTAATTTATGCGTTGGACCCAGAAAACTCATCTCAAAAATAAATTCTCTAGCAATTGACAACCTAGTAACTGAGTTCTGGGAATACAAACATTTAGATTTGAGTCTGTAACTGAACATGCACCATTGGAACCCATGATAAGAAAACGTCATGGTTACTTGTGTAACCTCCGTTCCCTGATGGAGGGAATGAGACGTTGTGTCGATGTAGTGACACTAGGGGTCACTCTTGGGAGCCCGAGATACCACTGGTCTTTGATAAAAGGCCAATGAAAATTGGCGAGTGGTATTTGCATGCCACTCCCCCGGACATATGGGTATAAAAGGAGCTGGTATGCAACCATTCATTCAGGTTTTATGCTGAGGAGCCGATATAAGGTCTGGCCATTTCAGCGGGTAGTTCAGCGTTGTGGCAGGAGGGACACAACGTCTCGTTCCCTCCATCAGGGAACGGAGGTTACACAAGTAACCATGACGTTCCCTATCTGTCACTCACTCGACGTTGTGTCGATGTAGTGACACTAGGGGTCCCTATATGAAATGCCACAATTGGCTGAACTGTGTTACGTGAACTGGCAGTGTGTGGTGGGCAGACTACTGTGTGCCTTATAGCCAGCACACCAGGTCGACACGTAACCTCCCCTAACATATTTATGAGTGTCGAATGGCCCTTTTTATGGACACGTCGACTACCCAAGAGATAGAGACAGGCTTAACCCAGTCGTGGCCTCTTTTCCCCTTCTCTTTTTTCCACTCCCTAAAAAAGAAGGGGGATTATCCGACTGGGCCGCCAGGTCTAGTCGGGGGGTGTCCCTCCCAAGGGGAAGACACAGCAGAGACCACACCTCGCCCAAGGAGGGGGGGATATTTAAGTGGAAGGATACATCACATGGTCTTTCCAACCATGTGAAGAGTCTTCAAGGGAGATCCTGCCCAATGGGGGAGGAGTTCCTACAAACATGAAGACTGGGGCAGAAGGGCTCTGCCCAAGGAAGACGCAATTTGCCAACAGGAAAACGAATTAGCGGAAGATATATATCGCATGGGATTAGCCTTACAGGGAACCGCCACATGCGGAGCACCTACCCCAGAACAGGACTCTTAATTAGCATGTGTACTGGGCTGGCAGCGAATCTCTCCGAAAACTTGACTGCCACAGGGCTCGGAGGAAGTCAACCAGGGAACAAACTTGTGAACACTACTGGGAATTAATGGCGCACATCTTCAGCTCAAAAGGAGGTGGAAGGCGCTATGTGCAAGCGATACACCCGGCCGGCTATCCCGGGCTTATCCGCTTGTGTTGCGTGCCACTACCTGGGACAAAACCGGTTCCACCCGGAGGTTGTAGAACCTTGCAAAGGTGTTGGGTGTTGCCCAGCCTGCTGCTCTGCAAATGTCTGTTAGAGAGGCACCTCTGGCCAGGGCCCAGGAAGCCGCTACACCCCTGGTAGAATGGGCTTGTGGCCCTACCGGGGGCAGCATGTTTTGGGCGAGATATGGCATAGTTATGGCGTCAATGAGCCAGTGGGCGATCCTCTGCTTGGAGAGATTCCTTTCCGCTGTGCACCAAAAGCAGACAAAGAGCTGCTCAGAGATTCTAAAGCTCTGCGTGCGATCCAAATAGATGCGTAAAGTGCGCACCGGACCCAGCAATGGCAGGGCTGGGTCTGCCTCCTCCTGAGGCAGCGCTTGCAGGTTCACCACCTGGATCAAGTGAGAGTAACCAGGACCAAACTCCAGGCACGTTTCGCTGACAGAGAACGCTTGCAGGTCACCTACCCTCTTGATGGAAGTGATCGCTGTCAGGAGGGCAGTGTTCAAGGAGAGCCTTAAGCTCGGCTGACAGCAAAGTGTCAAAGTGGGCTCTCTGTAGACCCTGAAGAACTACAGAGAGGTCCCATGAGGGAACGAGGCATGGTCTGGAGAGATTCAGCCTCCTGGCGCCACTTAGGAACCTGATGATCAGGTCGTGCTTCCCTAAGGACTTACCGTCGACTGCGTCGTGGTGTGCTGCTATGGCGGCAACGTACACCTTCAAGGTGGAAAGGGACGGCATCCCTTCCAACCTCTCCTGCAGGAAGGAAAGCACTGATCCGACTGTGCATCTCTGGGGGTCTTCGCGTCAGGAAGAACACCACTTAGCGAACAGACGCCACTTAAAGGCATACAGGCACCTCGTAGAGGGGGCCCTAGCCAGACATGGAGATTCCAGAGGTCTGGTCATGGGTGCCAGAGCGTGCCCCGTCTCTGAGAAAGAAGGTCCTTCCTCAGGGGAATTCGCCAGGGGGGAGCTGTCGTGAGGAGTGTGAGGTCCGAGAACCATGTCTGGGTGGGCCAGTAGGGTGCTACCAGGATGACCTGCTCCTCGTCATCCCTGACCTTGCACAGGGTCTGTGCAAGAAGGCTCATTGGGGGAAACGCATATTCACGTAGGCCAGGGGGCCAGTTGTGTGCCAGCGCGTCTATGCCGAGGGGAGCCTCGGTGAGGGCGTACCAGAGCAGGCAGTGGGTGGATTCTTGGGAGGCGAACAGATCCACCTGTGGCCGTCCGAATCGACTCCAAATCAGCTGGACCACCTGAGGGTTGGAGGCACTCTGCAGGCATAGGTGCACCGCGAGCGCCTTATTCACCGGCGGAAATCGCCGTATAGCCCCTGGCCACCCCGCTATCGAGGGTAGTGAGAGCGGGGGAACTGCAGAAACGGGGCCGGGCAGTAAAAGGTGCCTCCCACGATTTCGTCAGCTCTTCGTGCACTTCCGTGAAGAATGGCACTGGAGCAGGGCGTGGCTGCTTTGAGCGGCGCCGCAAGCCCAGGAACCAATCATCAAGCCGTGAAGGTTCAGGGGAGAGTGGAGGGTTCCACTCTAACCCAATGCTCGCGGCCGCCCGGGAAAGCATGTCCATCATTTCAGCATCCGCCTCATCCTGAGTTCTACCACCCAAGAGTGGCAGCTCAAAAGATTTGTTTGCTTCCGAAAGCAAAAGCCCACCCTCCGATGCTGCGACCGATAACTCATCCTTGTCGCGAGCCCCGAACCTCCGCAGTTCTCGCAGTGAGTACATGACCCCTCCACAAAAGCTGCCTCAGCGTGCTGGCGACCCGAGCACTTGAGACAGATTTCGTGGCCATCCGGTGGGGAGAGATATCGGCCACACCCAGTAGCACAAAGGCAAAAGGGCATCTTTAAAAAGACGCCAATCATTTATGCGAGCTCTTTTAGAGAAAATATACTCTTTTGAAATATACTCTTTTAACACCTGTGGACTCAGCCACCGAAGCGCCCAGGGGAAGCACAACACTCGATCATGCGAGGGTGACTGCTGACATGCGCTGTAATTTCCAGCAGCAGAAGGTAAGGTGACGGGATGAACATACATGCGCTCGGCTCCGAAGAACAAGTCTGAATGCACACCATCTCCTTTTATACCTGTATGTCCGGGGCGGAAAGTGGCATGCAAATTCCACTCGCTAATTTTCATTGGCCTTTTCTGAATAAAGCAAAGGTGATTGGGGCTCTCAAGAGCGAACCCCTAGTGTCACTACATTGACACAACTTCGAGTGAGTGACAAAGAGGGAACACAAGGTCTCTCTTGTGACGTATTCACGTTGCAGTGATACAGAGTTAATCATGTTCTCCACTCGGTTGAGACATCCAGGATAAGCACCCAAATGCGGCATTGTAAGTAAAGAAACCGATAAATACAGATCTAAACCAAAACCAACTACGCTACAGTACAGCGTTCCTCCTTCTCACTAGTAAAGAGCGCTGTTTTTCTGGCTGTGACGCACATGCCTCAGTTCTCACGTGTTTCAAATGCTAATGTGATTACGTCACATGTGTAGACCGCTGCAGAAAGGAAACATGATTTAGAGTTTAAAAAAGTACTTAAATAATTATAATTTTCGCACCAAAAGCAATCGTGTCGCTTTAAAAGACATTAATTTAACACCTGGTGTCATATGGATGACGTTTATGCTGACTCTCTGTGATTACTGGAGCTTCAAAACAGAAATTCACTTGCATTTTAAGGACCTACTGAGCTAAGATATTTTTCTGTTTTTCTTCAGATGTGTTCTGGTGAAGAAAGAAAGTCATACACATCTGGAATATCATGAGGGTGAGTAAATGATGAGAGAATTTCATTTTTGGGTGAACTATCCCTTTAAGTCACCATATTGGATTTGGTTGTTGAGTGTCGATGATTTGCTTTGAAAGTGAATGACAACTTAAATTTCAGTCGGATTTAATATTGATCACAATAGTTTTTTTTTTTTTCTTTCTTTTTTTAACTTCATATCATGAAGTCATATGTGTTTGGAAAATATGATGGAGACAAAATGATGACAAAATTTTCTTTTTTGGGTGAACTATTCCTTTAAAGTCTGAACATGAGGCTTACCTGGATGCTCAGGATGTTACATTGTGCCAGGAACACAACAGAATATAGACAGACATTCAGATTTTACATTCATATTATTTTTATTAGAAAGATTCAAGACGACTGGAATTAATACGAATGAAGAGATATTTAGTTCATTTGGCGTAAGCCCCATCCTATGGTTCAGCGCTCAGATACTTGCTTGAACAGTCAGATCCTGCCAGAAAGGCGATTAGAGGACCTTACCCCAATGGCAGGACTGAACCTAAACTGGTGTTGATGGGGTGGAGGGGGGTGAAAACAATGGATGCATATGAGTGATGAAAGACAGCTGTGCAGAGCTTAGAAAGCAGAGGTTGGATTGTGATTGGATGAGATGTCTGAATTGAATGAATGCGTAAAGATCCTGATTCTTCCTGCTAGAACTATGTTTACACTTCCATTGGCGGCATGACTGCTAATCAATAGCAAAAACATTCTTCCTGCTGCACACTGCAGGAAGAGGGAAAGCATGAAAAGAATGACATATAAGAATAGCCTGTCACTTCAGATGTTTCCAAAATGGTCTGTTACATCAGGTTTCTTCTCAGAACTGTATATTTGTATGTCAGATACCTGGAAATGCAAAGGACAGCCAAAACACAGGTCAGTAATCACAGAATACTAGATACAACCATCAAAATATTGCCCCCAGCATACTAATAGCAGCATTTAAAAAACTACCAAGCCCATCAAGTTGCACACCACATACAACACACCAATTACATCCACATACAGAAACATCAAAACAAATCATCATACCAGACACAAGTCTGATATATGTGATTATCCATGCCCAGGAACTTTCTGGGGAGCTTATGACCTACTTTCCCTTGCAACAAATATTTTTGACCAGATACAGCATGATTTTGTCAATATTTTAAGTGACATAAACCACATATAGTCTCAACAAATGGACAGAGTCTTTGTTTACATGCTAATTGAAGGCATTCAAAGTGGTCAATGGAGAGACCTTGGTGTTTAATTTAGACCTCAGTGTGCTGCCTGTCAATATTAATGATAAACCTAACTCTTAAATACCTGTCCTCTTTCAATTATTACTGCTCATGTCTTTTAAACATCAGATTCCTGCCTCTAAACTCTGGCCAGCCTCCCTGGCAGGCTTGTCTGTCGCTGCAAATGTCATCACTGTATTCCTCCTCGGCTGACCGTGACAGGCCCCACTTTCAGCCTTTATCTCCCTCTCCATCCTTTCTTCCACCACAAAGATCCCTTCTTTTTTCCCTATGCTCACTGCTGTATCTGCTTTCTACATGTGGCAAATGATTGCCCGGGTAAAGGTATTTTCTGTTTCAATCTTACATTTTCCCAAAGGGGAACAAAAGGGACAAGCTCAGTGCAGCTGGTTTCACTGAGAAAATGTCACAAATTTGCCTCATTCCTCGGCAGATTAGCGATTGCATACAATCCAGTTCTAAGTGCTATTGTGTGCCTCAATTTGCCCATTATACTTTGTCTTTTTCCATTTAGAGCACCCCTAACCAATTAAAGTAATACAGCCTCCAATACCTGCTCCCAATTAAATCTGGGCAGTTTTACCTGTCTTGATGCTGCTGACCATGGATTCTTACTACTTAGCCGCATTCATTAGGCCTATTCATACTGAAGGGGTTGATGACAAGGATTCAAGGCTTATGTGGTCTACCCCAAACACCCCCCCTCCCCCGCCTTATACACACACGCACACACTCTCGCTCTCTCATGCTGTCATTCACTCATAGTACTCAGAGAGTTGGCTGTGGAAAAAAAAAACATGGAGAGCGTCAGATGGTGACACTAATTTTTTTGTCTTTTCTTTTCTCTCTCGGGTGGATATTTTCCCGCCTGTTCCTGGTTTTGTTTCACAGGTAGCCAGGTTTTTTCGAGCTCATTGTGTTCTCTCTTAAAGCCTTTGCCGTGCAGCTTGCTTGGCAGCGTCCAAAAGCCGCATCACACAATGAGAAGGCCTCTTCAGGCCACTGAGTCGATTGACAAATCCAAAGTGTTAAAAGTTGACAAAAGCCAGGCGGGGAACTCTGTCAGCAGCACTTGGGGAAACTGTCAGTCTGATGGCCCTGCCATTTCACCCCGAACATGCTAGTCAGGTTCACAAAAGCCATTATTCAGTCTTTTGAAAGTTATGCTTATTTCAAGAAACAGATTAGTTATATTGGCATTATCATAGATCTTTTGAAAAAAAAAATCTATTTCTTACATTGCAGTGCATTAAAATAAATGTTTTACTACAACATTTATAACTGCCACGCTATACCGAGAATTCAGCAAGCTGTTGAATGTAGCCAATAGTTGATTTAATTAAAGGCAAACTGCTTCAGCACCGTATGTACACACATGCAACAGGATCACTTGACTAGTATCTGTAAATCATATCAGTGACGATTCTTTTTCTGTTGTGGTTGCTGCTGTTGTCTGTTTCCTCTATTCATAAAGCAAAGCCAGTTGACCATGACTTACTTCCAAGCTTGTGTTCAGAGAAACTGTCTTTATGTGAAATAACAGGGGGGAATAAGGACATTTCCTGCATGAGAAAGTTTGCCCATGCTCTTCCAATCCCTCAATCCCCTCACCACCTCCCCCTTCTCTCCACAACAGCCCCTCTAACCACTCCACAGTTCAGATGAGAGATACAATAGAGAGTCTCTTTCATGAGAAAGAGGAAGGAGAGAGGGGAGATAAAGATAAAAACGAGAGAGAAAGTAAATGCAGACCACATGTCTTCATTAGGAGAAATGGAGCTCTGGAATCTAAAAGCTGACTTTGAGCTTTATAGATTTACAGACTAAAGCACAGGAGAGAAGATCATGGGCTGAGGGTAAAATGGAGGTTTCTTCACGTTGCCATTTTCAAATTAATGCACATCCAAACAGATCAAATCAGGAAATAGGTGGCTGCAGGGTTGAACAGTACTTTAGCAAACAGAAGAGCTTTTTAACCCATCACTGCTAAGAGCTACATCTGAACCCTTGTCAAATGAAAACATTTAGCTTTGAGTTTGCTTGTTTACTCACCCTATAAGTATTTTGAGTATGAATTTGGTGTGCCACCATCAGAATACCCACTTACCATTTAACATTTTACTATTAGCATGTCATACAAAAACAGTGGCCATGCCAGCTCAAGTGCTTGCTGACATCAAAGCAAAAGGAGGATATACCAAATACTAAAAAATTCTGAAATTCATGTTATTTTTTCAATTCAGGATTTCAGTCAAACTGTTATGCTGATAATATAATTTGTAATTGTATATAATTTTCAAAAAATATAAAAATATATATATATATATATATATATATATATATATATATATAAATAAAATGAATAATAAATAAATTTAAAAATAAATAAAATACTATACCAGTAAGCATTTTCACAAGTGGATTCAGAATTTTGAACCCCACTGTAGATAAGTTCTCTATTGTAGGAAATGTTTTCCATGCTAAAAATGCTACACCAAGTCTCACTTGAAGTAAGCTGCACTATACCTTTTATTTATTGTGCATTTATATTGAACATTTTAGCATTACTGAACTGAATTTCTATATTGAATGTTAGCATTACAATTGTTAACCTTTTTCATGTTAGGTCTTGCTGTCTTAGTTCATTTAATTCTGCAGGTCACCACACAGCTAGTTGTTGGATGGTATTAGCATTAGCACAACTTGTGACATGAGCCAGATTTTAATTAATTTCACACATGCAGTGCAGAGTTGACCCTGCGACAGCGGGACATGAGGCATCCCCTAATCATCATATGCCCTGTGACATCATCCACGGACCTGGCAAACCATAGAAAAAGAGAGAAATGGAGGTGGTTTAGCATGGATACAAAGTGCCAATTTATCACCATAAGCAAATCCCAACCTGGGAGCATAGCCCCCAGCAGAATTAATTGGCTCACTCGCTGTCTGTGAAGTGCTGTTTTAATGGGCAGGCTGCCCCAGAGATGCTCTCAAACCCTGCTTCTCCAAACCACGTGATTGTGTGTTTGATCGCTTTTGAAAGTCTGATTCATGAACCAGGAAGTTTTTTACTTCAGACCTACACAGGACTTTCTGTTGGCCATCTGTACACCAAAGTGCTCTCTCTCTCTCTCTCTCTCTCTCTCTCTCTCTCTCTCTCTCTCTCTCTCTCTCTCTCTCTCTCTCTCTCTCTCTCTCTCTATATATATATATATATATATATATATATATATATATATATATATATATATATATATATATATATATATATATGTACGTATGTATGTATAAGTAGAACAAAAAGTAATGTTTGTATTAATAATTAGCTCTGTATATTTATTTTGTGTGAGCATGCTATGTGTATGCCTGTGATTGTGGCTATGGGTGGCATTAGGGTTGAGCTACCGAGACTTAAGCCCTGAATATTTTTAGAAAAGACCCAAATGTTTTCATCATCTTGTGGGGATGTCAGGTACTTTTGTATCAAGTTGATACAAAAATATATATCTATTGAAAAATTAAGTAATACATAGAATAAACGATTCAGTCTTTCAGTAGTACCAAATGTATATATATATATATATTAGGGCCGTCAATCGACTAATATTTTAAATCGAATTAACTACATGGTATGCCAATTAATTAATCTAATTAATCTCAATTAATCACATATATAAATGTTTGGTGAGAAAGTCTCTCAAATAACAATAATTCAATATATAATGATTAAATAATAATAATAAATAGTTATATTTAAATAATTATACACTGGCGGCCAAAAGTTTGGAATAATGTACAGATTTTGCTCTTATGGAAAGTAATTGGTACTTTTTTTCACCAAAGTGGCATTCAACTGATCACAATGTATAGTCAGGACATTAATAACGTGAAAAATTACTATTACAATTTGAAAATTTTTTTTCAGAACTTCTTAAACTTCTTCAAAGAGCTCTCATCAAAAAATCCTCCACGTGCAGCAATGACAGCTTTGCAGATCCTTGACATTCTAGCTGTCAGTCTGTCCAGATACTCAGATGACATTTCACCCCACACTTTCTGTAGCACTTGCCATAGATGTGGCTGTCTTGTCAGGCACTTCTCACGCACCTTACAGTCTAGCTGATCCCACAAAAGCTCAATGGGGTTAAGATCCATAACACTCTTTTCCAATTATCTGTTGTCCAATGTCTGTGTTTCTTTGCCCACTCTAAACTTTTCTTTTTGTTTTTCTTGGTCTACCTGACCTTGGCTTGGTATCAAGAGATCCCCGAATTTTCCACTTCTTAATAAGTGATTGAACAGTACTGACTGGCATTTTTAAGGCTTTGGATATATTTTTATATTCTTTTCCATCTTTATAAATTTCCATTACCTTGTTACGCAGGTCTTTTGACAGTTCTTTTCTGCTCCCCATGGCTCAGTATCTAGCCTGCTCAGTGCATCCACATGAGAGCTAACAAACTCAGTGACTATTTATACACAGACACTAATTGCAATTTAAAAAGCCACAGGTGTTGGAAATTAATCTTTAATTGCCATTTAAACCTGTGTGTGTCACCTTGTGTGGCCAAACATTTAAGGGTATGTAAACTTTTGAGGGCCATCTGGGTGATTTCTGTTATCATTATGATTTAAAAAGGAGCCAAACAACTATGTGATGATAAATGGCTTCATATGATCACTATCCTTAAATAAAAAGAATTTTTTTTTTATTTATTTTTTTGCATGATCAGTCATATTTTTAAAATCAATGCCAAAATTTCACAATTTCTGCCAGGGTATGTAAACTTTTGAGCACAACTGTATATATATATATATATATATATATATATATATATATATATATATATATATATATATAAACCCTATGGACATTTGAAAACTTGCCAGGACATTTGCACTTCTTCCAAAACTCTTTAAGACTCTTTAAATCTTTAAGACTCTTAAATGCTCTTTAAAAGCATTTAAGATGCCATAAACCTCACAAACCTTGGCAAATCAAGCAACTATTTTTCTCAAATGCACCTAATTTGACCTATTCACAACCTGCTAACTTCTAAACTAACTTAAAACACAGACAAATCTTTAAAACAATTAATTGAACAACAGAAAGTCGAACAGGGCAAAAGAACACATTTTACAGTACATAGTGTTAAAAGTAGAAAACTACTGAATTTGTATGAGTGTATCTGAGGCTGAAACAGAAGTTAATGGGAACTTCTAGTTTTTTTTCCAGAAATATTTAAAAGGTGAATTTCTATAAATGACAGCTCACAAATATAACATTTAAACTTTTATTAAAAAGTGTGTTGTATTCCAATATTTCTTCAAAGAATGGCACCATACGAATCCACAGAGATTTGGGCTAAGCCCTGAATTTCCACTGACCTGTGTCCAAAATCTGAAAAAAATGCTGCATTCACAGCCAGTATATGGAGGTAGGAAAGCAGTCTTTCAAGTCAGTCACTTCGATGCTGTGTCAGTAGCTGACACTATGGGAACTCCTGATGGCGCTTCATCCCTAATGTACAGTATGTGTCATTGTGATCATATAAACCGTAGCAAAGTGCCATTTCATCAGATTTTTTTTTTTTTTTTCTCTTTTCTCAGAGGACTTAAGAGTATGGGAATAATACAAGTTTAGTGAAAGAATAGTTTCCCTTGGCATAAGCCCCGTCCTACATTTTAGCTCAACCCGTCAGATCCTACCAGACGGTGATGACAGGAGGGATGACGAGCTTACTCCTTACAGCAGGATGGGATCTAAACTGGTGGTAATGGTGTGGAGGGGGTAAAAGCAACAAAGCGATGAGGGACAGCTGTGCGGAGCTTATAAGGCAGAGGCTGGATCATGATTGGATGAAATGCCTGAATTGAATAAATGAATAATGTAATGCTTACAACAAATCCTCTGCCAGAAACATTGCATGGGCTTCCACATTTCTTCAGGGTCACAATTACATCTCTCATGCTCTGCAAGCCCGACTCATCACTTCATCTTCTTGAAATGCACACCTCAACAGCAAGTTCCTGTTGTACTTCCGACAATAAGTGTATCCTTTGTATCTCGGAAGGAGTATTGCATTGTGGTGTTGTGTGTTATCTTTCTACTAAAAGAGCTGCTTACTTACGTTTTACAAGTGTTTTCCTAGTGATGTATCCCTCTGTCAGGCATGAGCGCTGTTTATTTGCCTGGGCTGAGCCTACACTGAAGCAGCCCTCACTGAGATTGGTTGTGTTCACTGCGAGCGCATGAAACTCAAAACACTTTGCTTTCACCTTGCTTTCTTCAGAAAAGCTTCCACCGGTCCCCTCTTCTCCCGATATCCACCCTCATGAGGTACCGCACAAGTGAGGGAAGCGAGGACGAGTTATACAGCATAGAGAGTTTGAGTATGATTTGTCACCAACCTAAGCCTTGCTTCTCTACTGTTTTCAATTTTAAGCGGCTTTGCCAGTTCAGTTCAGCCATGATGATTCGCGTCCCACTCTGGCACGCTGCAATCTACCATATTTGGTGGTGGAGATGAAGGGAGGGATACTTTGTTGCTGAGACTCAACAATAGTGAGACATGTCGCACTTAGGTGAGACACTTACTGTAATTTTGTAATTAAGATTTTGAGTGTACACAGCAATTTCTTCCGGCCTCGAGTTGGGAATGAGCTGTGGCGTAATAAAGGTCACGTAGCTTGCTGCACTACTGATCTCTCACTGTTAAGGAACCAAGAGATGGCTCCTCCTTTTAGTTGAAAAATTCTGATGAAATGGCACTGTGCTCCGGTTTATATGCTCGAGATAATGCGTGCATAAGGGGCAGAGCGCCAAGCAATATCTGCCAATGAGATTGGTGTTTTTGCATACAGGCCTCAGAGATGATCACTCCTGGGAGGAGTTCCCATAGCATCAGCCACTGATGCAGCTTCTCTTTCTCTCCTTTCAGGCAACCAAGGTAACTGAGTCATAACTGAGACATTACTAAATATAAAATTTGTTGCTTGGTTATCTGTAAAGCTCTCTTGAATTTGTGTTAGATCGTTAGACATGTCGTTAAGGTGTTTTGGAAATAATTCTTAAACCAGTGACCTTCATACTTAAAAGTTTTCACTGCTTGTAAAGTCATTGATTGACTGGGCAGTGAGGCACTTAGGTTTTGGTCACAGCCTGTGTTTTTCGCATTTTCCCCTCTGAATTCTGTTTCAACAACACGTTCATGTATTGTTTTTTCAGTGTCTGAGGAAATGAGGCCAAAAGGACCATTGCATCCACTACTTTTACAGACTTTTTACTTTTTAAAAAGAGAAAGGAGATGTGACTCTGTGTGCATGCATGCCTGTGGGTGTTTGTGCATGAAAGTGAAACAAAATGGTGTGTGTGTGTTTGTGTGTGTGAAGGGGTGCTTAAACTTGGCTGCCCAGTCATAGCAATCAAAGTGTGCAGTGTCGTTTTTTAATAGAGTTCCTGATCACAGCGCTGGCTATTTCCTGCCAGTTCACTCATCTGAGTGCCACTCATCTCCACTATCCATGGCCCAGCAGAACACAGCGGAACACTGTCGAGTCACATGTGCCGTCACTGCCAGAGAGAGAGAGGAACGATTAACATCGCTCTAGATGTCCCCCCCTCCCCCCACTCACTCTAGTGTGACTAAGAAAGTGTGAGGACTCTGTCTAAGGAACTTTCTAGAGCATTAGCTGTAGCGGAGCCCTGGACAGGGTAACAGAGAAAGGGAGAAAGAAAAAGACTGAGTGTAAAACAGAAGGGAGGCCTAGTCTTTTCCTGGGCGGTGTGTTATTGAGTTGAGCCTATCTGCTGGCCCATCCAGTGTCACCTTTCGGTCAATGCGGAGAGAGAGGATGGTAAATGTGAGAGGGCGTAAGAGATACCCGGCAGTGGCATGAGAGTTGCACTCCCAGGCTTTGTGTGCGCAGTTCCATGGTGAAATGGATCCATCTGCACTTAGCAAATGCAGCCTTTTATTCAGAAGGTATGAGGGGAGGAGGGAGCAACATCCAACATGGAGCAACATCTAATATACACATACACAAACACACAAAAAGTGTAGGGCAATGGTTCCCAACTTGTCTGTTCTGATGCTAAATGCTAAATGCTAAGAATAAAATGCAACAAATTGTTATGGTAGCAATATAAATAGGCTTAAAAGGAGTGAGAAAACCCTTCCCATTTCTTTTGTTGTTGATATCAAAGGCAGTGCATTCAATGAAATTTTATGGTATTTTGGTGCTGTGACTTGGTTATACTGTATGGCTAAAACTACAGCAATATTCCGTCCAGTGTTTGTTCAATGTTTTTAGGCTTCTAAATCACACATCTGTTGTTGTTTTATTTACATAATGGTAACTTTTTCGATTAAGCCTATTTCTCAGTTTTGGGTGAGTTACTCAAAACAGTAATCCACTACAAAGTACTACTAATCTAAAATTGTAGATCACATTACTCATTGCTTCATGGAAATGTAATCATATTACTAATTAATTTATTTTTAAGTTACATTCTTTTATTTTTTTATTTTTTATTTATTTTTTATTTTTTTGCTATAATTCATGTTTGAAATGTATCCTACACAAATATTCATAAAATGTATTAAATATGTTAAACCCAAGTAATTAACTTAAATGTACATAACTAAATTGAAAGTCAGTGTCTATAATCTCATTACGCAAATTTAAATTGTAATGTGTTACACTATGTTTTTACTAAAAGTAATTAGATTACAGTAACTACAGTAATTATTTGAAAATAAACAGTTTTGGTCACAACTTGATGTCAAATGTAAAATGTGGGTCCTGAAGAAAAAACATTCGAGAACCACTTTTATAGGGCAATAAGCCAAATTCACAAATCCTCTGGCACTATTTCTGATCCTGCTTATGTGTGATTTTTATTCAGAGTGTCTATTTGCAACCTGGTGTAAATAGCATTTGCCACACAGTGAAGCTATTTGCACCCCAATAGTCTGGTGAAACCACAGAATTTTATGGCAAACTAAACAGTAGATGTCGCTGCAGTGGTGTGGGGTGTAAAGATGGTGTGTGAATGTGTACTGTTGTCCTAGCGGCTATTGTTCGAATCCGTGTTTTGTCCCACTCTTTTCCCATCTGATTTCCTGTTTCCTCTCTTAATATTTCCTTTAATATTACTTAAAATAATAGATAAAAATGTATATAAATGTTGATTTCATTGCAGTGATTTGATCAAGGTGAATGTCAAGGAGCTCAGAGAAGGGTTTGATCTGGAGGCGGGGTCTGTCGATCACACTCGTTCCCGCAGCTCGGCATCACATTTGTGTAGATTGCATCACTGTATTACTAATATATAGATAACCAAAGTTATTTTTTCTAAGGTAAGGTTAAGGTTAGGTTTAGGGTTAGTGACTAATGTGTGTCAGTGGTACTCTAAATAAACACAATAAACACACTGCAGTGATGCCCATATACTGTATTTTAGTATTTAAATATGGGTGGAAATAGTATCTGCCATTATTTGCACTAGGGTGTAAATAGCATCTGCCTTTATTATTTCACTTTTTCTGTCTCTCTCTTATTTCTCTTTCTCTGTCCAGCTCTCTTTTTTGCCCTCTGTCACTCTTAAACTAACACACACATACACAGGCCCGGCAGTTGAATGAGTGGGTTAAAGCTGTCACTTTTCTCACTGCCTACCTGAACAACCTGATGAGTCATATTGTATTCCGAACAAGCAGCATTATGAAAACTCACCTACATATATGCATTAAAAACACATAGAGGTTGAGCAAGAGAGAGAGAGAAGTAGGGGTGGAGGTGGAGTTAACAAAATGGCAGAGAGAAACCCGGAGGCCAGGCAACAGGTGTAAGTGCCATGGAGTGGCAGGTCGAATAAGTAAAACAGTGACATGCCACCCATAATTTCAATATTCATGAGTTTGGTAATAAATATGCAGTGTTTGTTCACAGATTACACAGTACCGTACATAAAGCACTCAGACACACACAAACAAACAGCCCATCTTATCACACTTCAACTTGCAGAGTCATTCACTGTGCCATTTGTTGCCTGCGTAAACTGTGTGACATTCTTCCCTAACAGCCAATGTGGATCCATAAGATTTTCAAACAAGTATGCCTTGGACATATCTGGGTTATGAGACAGATGTGTGTGAGTGTGTATATGTTTCTCTCTTTATCTCTCTCACTCTCTCTCTTACACACACACACATACACACACACACACACACACACATTCACAGCCTGGTGCTGCAGTGGACTTTTCTTTAGCCGTGCCTCCCCCTACTGGCTACACTAATTCTCTCTCCCTCATCAATCTTTCCCAATTCCCCATTCCACCCTTAGCAGCTCTACTATTGTTTCTTTCTTTCATCCAGACCACCTCTTCTTATATATATATATATATATATATATATATATATATATATATATATACAGGTGCATCTCAATAAATTAGAATGTCGTGGAAAAGTTCATTTATTTCAGTAATTCAACTCAAATTGTGAAACTCGTGTATTAAATAAATTCAATGCACACAGACTGAAGTAGTTTAAGTCTTTGGTTCTTTTAATTGTGATGATTTTGGCTCACATTTAACAAAAACCCACCAATTCACTATCTCAAAAAATACACAGACTGTGAAAACTTAACACTGGACTTCAAGCAACTTGGGCTATGAGCTTCTCCACCCTTCCTCCAGACTCTAGGACCTTGGTTTCCAAATGAAATACAAAACTTGCTCTCATCTGAAAAGAGGACTTTGGACCACTGGGCAACAGTCCAGTTCTTCTTCTCCTTAGCCCAGGTAAGACGCCTCTGACGTTGTCTGTGGTTCAGGAGTGGCTTAACAAGAGGAATACGACAACTGTAGCCAAATTCCTTGACATGTCTGTGTGTGGTGGCTCTTGATGCCTTGACCCCAGCCTCAGTCCATTCCTTGTGAAGTTCACCCAAATTCTTGAATCGATTTTGCTTGACAATCATAAGGCTGCGGTTCTCTCGGTTGGTTCCACACTTTTTCCTTCCACTCAACTTTCTGTTAACATGCTTGGATACAGCACTCTGTGAACAGCCAGCTTCTTTGGCAATGAATGTTTGTGGCTTACCCTCCTTGTGAAGGGTGTCAATGATTGTCTTCTGGACAACTGTCAGATCAGCAGTCTTCCCCATGATTGTGTAGCCTAGTGAACCAAACTGAGAGACCATTTTGAAGGCTCAGGAAACCTTTGCAGGTGTTTTGAGTTGATTAGCTGATTGGCATGTCACCATATTCTAATTTTTTGAGAAAGTGAATTGGTGGGTTTTTGTTAAATGTGAGCCAAAATCATCACAATTAAAAGAACCAAAGACTTAAACTACTTCAGTCTGTTTGCATTGAATTTATTTAATACACGAGTTTCACAATTTGAGTTGAATTACTGAAATAAATGAACTTTTCCACGACATTCTAATTTATTGAGATGCACCTGTATATATATATATATATATATATATATATATATATATATATATATATATATATATATATATATTTCATTTGTATTTTTTTTATTTATTTTTTTTATCTCTGAATGGAAATAGAATGATTAAGGCTAAATAATAAATTATTATTATTTAGATAAAAAATAATAAATAAATAAAATGAACTATCCCATACAGAAATGTGATATATGGCAATATATGCAAAACACATATATTATGCATGTTCATATATGGTTTTCATACTTGTACATATATGCAACATATTTCAAAATACTAAATATATATATATATATATATATATATATATATATATATATATATATATATATATATATATATGTGTGTGTGTGTGTGTGTGTGTGTGTGTGTGTGTGTGTGTGTGTGTGTGTGTTCTTATTTAGCCATATATTGGATTTCTGTATGGGATTTAATTAATTAAAAATAAAATCTTACATATCTTATTAGAACGGTAAGCACTCTGCACTGATATAACTGTGAGCAATTCTGATAAAAAAAATAAAAAAAACTTGTTGCGTTTTTCTCCTTTTAAGGCCTGAAAGGAATATGCATCTAATTTTCTCAATCGCTCTTCTATATAATTTGAATAAATTACGCCTTGGATCGGAAATAAATGCTCCCTGACTTCCCCTCAAATCCTCTGATAGTTGTATCTTTAATTATTATTTAATTTAGCAGTTATGAGTGGTTTTCAGTTAAAGAGGATACTGCTGACAAATTCAATTAAATGAAAATAGAGAACTTAATGGTCCATGTTAATGATTCATTTCATACATAATATTATGTTTTTTTTTTTTTCTTCTGTAAATTTCTAATCAGAGCTCACTTTAATATTGGTTACAGAGGTCTAGACACAACCAAGGTGCAGATTCACACACACACACACACACACACACACACACACACACACACACACACACACACACCACATCCATTAACCCAATGTTTCCCAAAACCAGATTGGCATTTATATGAATACATTTTGTGCTTTTTAAAAAAGGGAGCTAATTTTAAAAGGTATGTCGGGGATAAAATGTCTAAAGTATAGGGCTACATTCTAGACATTTAGTTACAGAAAGAGCCCAGAGTGTGGTGTAAGGTGCATTAGTGTTAAGAAAACATATGCAGGGAAGAGTCCATGAAGGGTAAGACAGAGTGGGCATAGGGAGAGTGGAGGGGGTCAGTGACAAGTGGCCCATGTTTGGTGTGCGTGTGAAGTGGGGTGGAACAAGTGCTACAGAGAGGTGCAGGGCGGTGTTTTTCCCATGGTCCACTGCCCCTGCCCCCCAACACACACACACATACACACACACACCGACTTGTCAGACAGAGTCCAGCTCTGTTACAGACCCCAGGGCCAATGTGCTCTCAATGAACTGATACAGATGGAGAATTTCAGCACAAAGGATGGATTACCACTGCTAGAACAGAGCTACTCACTTGCTCACACATGTACCCTGACAAACACAAACACACACACACACACACACACACACACACACACACATCCTTATGAGGACTCTCCATAGACATAATGATTTTTATACTGTACAAACAATAGATTCTGTCCCCTAAACCTAACCCTCACAAAAAACTTTCTGCATTATTACATTTTCAATAAAACATCATTTAGTATATTTTTTAACTGATTTAAATTATGGGGACACTAGAAATGTCCTCATAAACCACATTGTTAGTATAATACCCTTGTAATTACCAGTTTGTAACCTTAAAAAATGTCCTCGTAAACCACCCAAACCTGCACACACACACACAAACACACACACACACACACACACACACACACACACACACACACACACACATATTCGGGCATATAGACATGCGCATATACACATTCATTAACACGTTACACACAAAGAGTTGATTCTGATAATGTGGCTTTTCAATACCAGTCAAATATGGTTCTCCATCTTACTTAATAGCAGGTTTGTAATTACTGTAACAAGATGCTCTAACCTTCGCTTTTATCCTTGATTAAACTGTTCTTGTGTGTGTGTGTGTGTGTGTGTGTGTGTGTGTGTGTGTGTGTGTGTGTGTGTGTGTATGTGTGTGTGTGTGGTGGGGTGTGTTTTCAACTCATATCTTTTCAAAACCGCACTCCCGTGTCCGTATGTTAGCAATGTGTGCCGAGTGTCCTTAACTGTCCGGCGTGTAAAGGCTGTGGTGCATCTTTAATGGAGGATAGGCTTTATAAATCATGACCGCAGGTCTGTTTAGACATCCACCAGCTTGGCCCGCACTCTCTCTCTCTCTCTCTCTCTCTCTCTCTCTCTCTCTCTCTCTCTCTCCAATGGAGGAAGGTAGATTAATGGCAGAGGGCCTATTTAGCACCAGCCGCTGTAAAACATGACACTCTCTCCCCACCCGATGCTCCAGAGTGGTCCCACCCCACCCAGGACAAATAGCTCATTGCAAACAACCCAGCCAGTGTCAAAGAGGCAAAATCCACAGTGACGAATGACGAGAGTTTTGGCAATAATAATGGGTAAGAAGGTGATTAATACAGTCATTGGGGAAAATGTGTGGACGAGCAAACACGCACATGCACACAGATATGCGCACACACTCGCTGCTTATAAGATTTTGTTATTACTTTACATTAATGTGCCCTTTGTTAAGGGCTTTGTTCATGCTTTGTCACAATGCAGCAAAAATAGATTACTTCAGTGAGGATAAAAGGAGTACTTATGTTTTTACATGACTTGCTATAATGTCTTGCTCACTTGTGTTGTCACTTTCTTTGTCATGTTGATGTCTAAAGAGTGGTGCTACTCCGAGTGGTGTCCCAACTTACCTAGTCCTAGTTACCTAAAGTCCTCTGCAAAAAGACTTTCCAGGTCTTCATACTCATTCAAGGCATACACTACCATTCAAAAGTTTAGGGTCACTTACTCATTCTTTATTTTATTTATTTTTTATTTTATTTTTTCACATTTTAGAATAATAGTAAAATCATCAAATTTATGGAATAACATAAATGGAACTATGGGAATTATGTTGTGACTAAACAAAATCCAAAATAAATCAAAACTATGTTATATTGTAGCATCTTCAAAGTAGTCATCCTTTGCCTAGAATGTGCAGACATGTACTCTTGACATTTTCTCAACCAACTTCTTGAGGTATCACCCTGGGATGCTTTTTAAACAGTACTGAAGGAGTTCCCATCTATGTTGGGCACTTATTGGCTGCTTTTCTTTATTATTCGGTCCAAGTCATCCATTTCAAAAACTTTTTTTTTAAATAAAATTTTAGTTTTGTAATTCAATAAATTAATATGGTGGCACAATTATATTTTTGTCTACAAAACTAATTTCAAACATTTAAGCATACGCCTTCAGATCAAAAGATTTTTAAGATCATGAGAAACATTTCAGTCAAGTGTTTCAAAACTTTTGACCGGTAGTGTATATTGAATAATAACGCCTGATGACCATTTAACTTAATATACATAGGTTTCTAATGTTGACAGCTCCTTAATAAATGTGTCCTCTTTGCCTCAAGGTACACTTTTGTAGGTTACTAATGTTTAATATGTGTTATTAAGCTTGTATTAATTGTTATTACAAGTAAAATGGCTCACTCTTTGGCAGGTATTGCATTAAAATCATCTATTTTATGCATGGGTTATTATAACAGAATATCACTGATTTATAATGCATTTGTAAATGACTTATTTTTAGTCATTAATTAACCCTTAGAAATCCATCACAAAGGGAACATTATTGTAAAGTGTAACCGAGATTTTCTTCTAGCGTAGCCTACTGTACAGATATATTGGTTTGTGTGACATAATATCCACATCCACACTGCAAAAAATAAAAAGGCAACAGTGAAGTGTACTTATAACAGTAGTTGTTTTCTTGCTTGTTGATGTCTTTAATCAATCGCTATGCCCCAACATCTCTTTTTCAGATCTTAAATGATGTGTCCAGCTGTACAAAATTGCCCCACTCATGACAATCATCATCTCCCAAAATACAACACAGCTTTGAAATTGATGATCAAAACATATTATATGTAAAGACACACACAGGTGTCATGTCCTTTTGCAACAGAGATTTGGGAAAACATTTTTAGAACAAAGCACGAAGGAGATCTGACTGATGTCCTTTTACTAACCAGAGGAACTGAATGCATTAATGTTAACCATGCTAGCAAATCTGCAACATGATCACACGGGAAGACGGCATGTTGTTTCTGAGAGTTTCAGTAAACTGGGATCGGCCACATTATGCTGACTCACTGACAAGCACCATCTCCTATAAGACATTTTTTAATTGGCTCCAGTTTTTTTTAATAGTGATCCGGCGTGACCGGATGTATATTGCTCAGCAGCGTGGGAGACCTCGAAACCAGGAAGTAATCACATTTGCATAATCAGTGACGAGCACAATTCGGAGATTGCATTTTTCCCTCTAACATTACATTTTTACTCTACTGATGCTTAGGTTCAGGTTTGGAGTTTGGCTTGAAGGGTTCAGTTTATAAAATATATATATTCCTCTTCACTGTATTACAGCCTGTACAGCTGAAAACAACTTGCTTCACAACTTGCTTTTGGCGCCCCTCCGTGGACATAACAACCAGAAAATTGAGCTCACATGTGCCCATATGTCCAACAACACTTATCCCTTATCCCCTTTAGCCACTGGGTTCAGTGTTTCGAGATTCGATAAGCACAGACGGATTGAAGCTAAAACTAGAGATTTGCTTTTGACATGGCCAGAATCAACAACTCAAAGGAGAGGATCTTCTCCTCCCTTCAAATGAAGAACACCCATAGTCCAAAATGGTGTTTACAAAAAATTCCATAATTGTGTGCCATGAGATATTTGTGTTTAGTGCACAACCAGAAGCATATGATTTTAGCATAGTTAATGTTGCTAATAACACAACGCTAATGTTGTAAAACTCTTGGAAAAATTTAAGTCTGATTTGTTTTGGTAAACTATTTCATTTCACTTTGGAAAACTGTTACAAATGATTAATCAGAGACAAAATGCCATGAACAAGGTGAAATTAAATATTGAATTAAAAGAATATTCAATATTTGTTGAGATCCTACCTTCTCCACACTCATGGCACCTGTTCATAATTTAGGGCTGCATTCATTGACACCTGATGAGGAGAAGTAAGTTAACGCAATCACATGTGAGACAGGTAAATATCAGAATGCCTTGGAGCTCTGTGTCATTCTGTGCTGACTCTGCATACATTATCAGATAAGGATATTAATTCACAAAATAACTGCAAAATGTTGCACATTTGAAAAGTGCATAAACTGTTTCAGTTTGTTCTCCGTGTGTAATAGATCATTTAAATTCAATTGCAAACTTTTCTTCAAATGCATTGTGCTAGGACCACAAATGATAGAGTTTGGAGTGGCGTGTTTGTGAACATTACTGTAGTCAGTCTAACGAGTTCTTATGTTTTAGCTTTGATGATCAGCATGTGTTATAATAAATGTCTTGACAAGTTAAATATATACAGCACTGACTATTAACAACCCTGTAATAAAGTTTTAAATTAGATTATAATTACAGATGAAATTTAAGAGAGATATTTCCAAAGAAATCTGTGTATGGAAGAGAGGGCGAGCGATAGAGACATATGTAACCTTATGCCAGCCCCACAAAGGGGAACACCACATCTGTGGGAGAGAGTGTTTACTTGTTAAATCTTTTATCAGTTTTTTCTTGTTTTTATCTGAGCTGGCTCTCCCTGCTTTTGCATGCTTATCTATGCAGCTAAAGCCGAGCTCTGGGTTAGCCTGCGTCCGCCTGATTACAGCTGTGATAGATGGAGTCAGGGATGACCTTACCTCCTCACTAAACACAAGGTTGGACATTTGTCTCCCTGCAGTATTTGCATGTTTTTCACCAGTTTGAAGTTGTTATTCACTTTGCCATTAAATGTATGAGAGGCATTTGAGAGCAGAGTGCAGTGTGAGCCAGTCCGACGATAAAAGCAGCCTTTATAATAAATGGAAAAGTTCTTGTTTGTTCAGAATATTCCAATTTTAGAGCACCAGAGCATGAGGAATATGCCATTACCATGTTTTGTTAGCTGGTCCTTTGAGTGTCCTCATTATCTTCCTTTTAATTTGAGCCTGATCTCATAAAAATTACATGACTGGAGATGTAGAGTTTTAAACCAACAAAAACCTACCTTCCAATACCCTAAACCTAAACCTAACCGATAGTGTCTTAAAAAGCAAATGTGACATGACAAACACATTTGCTGAAGCATTCACATTATTATGTGGTGCTTCTATTAGACTTTCAGCTCTATCATTGGCTGTATTATCATTTCTATTCCACTGTCAACTCACATGCTCTTCAGGACTCGCAATCGCAAGTGCAACGCTCTGTCAACTGACCTACTGCACAATTTGATTGAGCATGAGTAAGCTTGTAAATGTAGTTCTAGTATTCTTTTCACCAGGAAACTGCTGGGATAGTTACAACAAGCAATGTAAATTCCTATTTAAAAAATGTAGGTATTCTAAAAAAAAAAAAAAATAATAATAAAAATGAAAAACATGATTCTAAGAGTCCAAGGTGTTCAAGTTACACATTTACTCCATTTATGTACAATGTATAAAGCTATTATTATGATGAAGTGATATCAGGTGTAAAGAGTTTCTCTTTTCCTTTCTATCCATATATAAGACTGCAGAGAGAGACTATGCAAGATAATTCAATAAGACAATGCAGAGGTTTTATGTCCTTTCAAACTGATATACTGTACTACTTATAATACTATTTGGTATTTTGAAGGTATCCAACAAAATTGAATCAGGCAATATCTGTCCTCTGTTTCCTTGATACATGAATTTAAATGAGTCGGAATTTAAACTTAGTCCAAAAATGTATCCTGATTTTTGCTTAAACTTAATCCTAGACTGGGCTTGTGCATGTATCCAGGGGTTAAATTGGGATTTCGGAGGTGGGGGAACCCTAAAATCGGGTGATGAAGGGAATGTGTCAAATGGATCAAATAAAAACCACATAGGAGAATACAAGAAATGGAATGGATTGAAAAACAAGCATTTATTTTCTTTTTCTTTTTGGAATTGAAGATGCTGCAACGCCATTTTGGACCGTACTGGCACAATTTAACCCCTGCCTGTACCTAAGCCTTATCCTGGCCTTGTAAATGTGTCCCTAAATCTAATCCTGAGAGCAAATCATACAAGAGTTGGTTCGGCACCCCACACAGTCCTACCAAGCATCACTGCAGAGCCACACTGTGTCTTTCCATTCACTTCATTCAGCTAATTAGCCCCTACTCATGAGACAGTTCAGCTGTAATCAACTAGCAGCAAGATCTGTCATCTCCTCCTAATCATTTTATTACCTCTGTAGAGTGGTCTAGAAATCTCTCTCCTACAGCACGTTGTATACCAGGTCCGCTAATAACTCCCCCTCGTTTCTGGGATGTCGGGTGGACACAGTGATTTGGTTGGCCAGTCTGGATTTTTCCCTTTTTTTAAGAACTGTACAGCCTCAAAAGTGTTTCTAATTTGATTGTACTATGTTAAGAAAGAAATAACGAAGGAACGAAAGAAAGAAAGAAAGAAAGAAAGAAAACACACGCAAGAGGTACAGAAAATAGTGAGAATGGACAGAGACACATCAGACACTTCCAGGTCTCTAACGAGGTTGCTAATTAACTCTCACACTCCTGTTTGCTCGCTCTCATCAGAGGTGCACGATGCTTTTTTGACAGGAGAAAATTGTAGGGCAATTAAATCATCTGTAGACGAACACTTCAGATGTTGGAATTAACAGCTAAATGTTACATTTATCTTTCAAAATGTGACGGAGGGAATAAAGTGGCAGCCATAGAATGTTGGCTGATTTTCCAATTCTGTGGCATTAAATTATTTGTTATTGAATAAACCTGTTTTGTTTTGTTTTTTTGTTTTTTCCTACATGTGCCTTAGCATTTCCTCTTTCTGGTCTTTGATTTTAAGGTGCAGGACATCACTCCACAATTCTGAATAAAAAGAAACAGTGGCTTGTATTTTGCGGCTGTTTGCTGTGTTGTGCTCCAGATTTCTCCTCTTTTGTGCAGGGCATTATTTGACAGGATGTAGTTTTTCCTCTTCTTTGAGCAGAATCCGAGTGATTCTTGCACTTTATTTTCATAACCCTTTCCTCAATTAACCTCTCTTGCTGCTCCCCACTGGCAGCTGGCTACGGGGGGACATGTGTGACTGAAACACAGGCTCAATCACACCATTATTTGTCATCTGTCCTCAGAGAAAGGAAGCGAGAAAAGAGTGAGAGAGAAGAGAACTCACCTAATTTTTGGGTCTATTCTTAATGCCCCCCCTCCTTCTCCACCCCTATGGTCCTGAACGCTGGGGGGGCAGAGCGTTAGTGGGGGCATGGAAGAGAGCTGACAGGCTTTTTTTTTGCCAGCCAAGGTAGGGCCAGGGGGTGTGCGGAGCGTTTTTGTGTGGCCGTCAGGAGCAGCGGTGATGGCGTGAGTCTGGGGCCACGGGGAGCCTTTGTCCTCACTCCATTCTCACTCCTCACACCGCTAACCCTCAATGCCTGGATTAGCGAATACTTTAGAGTTTTAATCTCTAATTCACGTCTCACAGACACACATTTTCTCTCTCTTCCCCTTTCCTTTGCTCACATATAAACACGCACGCACACACACACCAAATCACACCCATTGAGTCACAGACAAAGTGTGAAGGGAAGGTGATGAATAGTGGACTAAGAGCGGAGTGAGGTTAGATGTAAATGCAAGGTTCACAGCCATGGTTAAACGTTGGAATACTATCTGTAAGACTCATTAGCGTCGGTGAGTGTGAGGTAATATGCTTCTCCGGCCCCCTGAACGACCAGGCCCCTTTCTTTCCACAAAACTCTCACAATAATGAGAGAAAAGGTCACGTTTTCACAAGAGGGGAAATGAAGGCAGCGTTCGCCATTGCTTTACAGTCCTAGTTCACCAACTCCAATAAATGAGCATGTACAACAAGCCAAAGGGCCTTTTATTGCAAATTTAATTCATTTCTCTAGACAACTGTGAAATTTGCCATTGACATTAGTTATTACCCTGAGGCCAACAATGAGATGATCTCAGTTAATAAATGATCCCTAACAAGAGGCGTTCCTCTTTTTCTATCTGCCTCTCTTACTCTCTCTCTCTCTGTCTCTCTCTCTCTCTGTTTTCCTCCTTTGCCCGCTGTGAGAAGCTCTCTGCACATTGACGCTACTGTCAGCTCTTCTACTCTGTTTAGCACCCTTCCAGAGACTCATTCTGTACACTGCATCACACACAAAAATGCACACACATAATAATCATTTGGAGAAAAGCTTTAGGGATCCTGCAGTTGCACCCTGTTACCCTGTTATCTCTGTTACTCAACATAAAAAAAAAAAATAAAAAAAAACTTTGGTTACAGGTCAAACACACAGAGAGGGTCTTTCTAAGAGTTCTTTCTCTCCCTCTCTATCATACTTTCACACACACCACTGTCACAGTTTGCAAGTATTGCTGCACAGTTAATGATTCCATTAACCATTCATTTTTAGTGACAGTAATTCAAAGTTGTATTCATAATGGCATATGTTGACTTCTTTTCCCACAGCACCAATACATTCCATATCACCCAAACCTAATGTTTGGTTTGAAAGTACTAAAAAAAAAGTTCCCTAATCTAAAATTATTATTTCTTGTCAAATGGAATCCATTATCAACTGATTTGTGAATATTTGTCCAGTCCAGCAGTGACGAGCTAACCTTTCTCATCTAGGTTGAAATAGAATTGTTCAAATTGTGTTTGAGAGAAGGCTCATACACTGGAGGCAGTCCATAATGTAATACGGCAATTTTTTCCCTATTTTTTCTAGTTCCAATTTATTGAAGTAACAGAGCAGAAAATGCAGTGACAGCTGTAGCACTTTATTGCGAATTAGAACATACGTTCGGCAGAGAGAGACAGAAAGAGATAGAGAGAGAGGGAGACTCATTGTATTTCTGTAATTGCCACAGGCTCTAGAAATGGGCTAGCAATAGTACTGAAGCAATTACATATTGAAGACAGAAGATGACAGGATATATTTTGAACATCAGATCACATTTACTCTGGGATTTGACCCCCCTCCTCAAAACAGAGCTGAGAGGAGAGGTACTATGACAATGACAGACATACATACTCACGACTCTGTGAGACCGCCAGATAATTATAATTATTGTGTCTGACGTTTGACCTGGTATTGATGGTGTGGCGGCTGCATGTTTCTCCCTCCATGTTTCAACCGCAGATGTGTTTAACAGGCTGACACGCTTTTATACAAGGTCAGTGAGGGTGAACGCAGAAATGAACACTTGCCAAATGCTGTCAGCTAAACTTCCACAAATGTCCATACGCTAAATCATCACCATAACAGCTTTGTTAGGACAGAATGCTTGGGGAGTCCATCAACGAGGGTAAAGTACACATGTCTGTTACCAGAGATGCTAGCAGTGGACAACTAATGAAGATAGCAAACTACAATAAAGTAAACCATATCGATTGACTTTCAATGGTAACAGACTACACACAATTAGAAAATCTCTTGAATACCTTCAATTATTTACTCAGAAAATGTTTTGAATATGCGCCTCAAATCAATCAACTTTGACATGCAAATAGTCATTACTTACAAAAGTAGTTAAATACAAATGACTATTTACTTCCTTAAATTGTAATCAGATGACTGACTTTACTGATTACTTCATTGAAAAAGTAATCACAATACCAATGACTTTTATGTTACTTTCTAAAGCACTTTTTACAGAAAAGCTTTTTTCCCCAGCTCAACAAATTCCAATGGCAATAGTTTTTCCTTAGTCATTGACTCGTTGGGGGTTGAATGCCACTCAGCTGTCACAAAATGCAAACAGCTGTACATATTAACGCAATTCATGTTTTAAATGTATTCTACATAAGTATATTATTTTAGAAATATGTGTAACCCAAGTAGTTAAAAGTAATTAACTTAACTGAAAGTCAGTAACTGTTATCTGATTTCAAGAATTTGAAATGCAATTTGAAGAATATTTCAGCTCTGTTGGTTCATAAAATGCAAGTGAATGGTGATCAGGTGATATATATTTAACCACTGGAGTCATATGGATTACTTTTATGTTTCTTTTGTGTGATTTTTGGAGCTACAAATGTCTGATCACCATTCACTTGCATTGTAAGGACCAACAGAGCTGAGATATTCAGCTTCATTTGTGAAAAATCTTCATTTGTGTTCTGCAGAAGAAAGAAAATCATACACATCTGGGATGGCATGAGGGTGAGTAAATGATGAGAGAATATTCATTTTTGGGTGAACTGTCCCTTTAAGGTCCAGGTATAATGAGCGGAGTCTGGTGGTAGCGATGCACTCCCCTCCTAGATCTGGGGCGCGAGGGCTGGTGGACTCCTTGGACTGGCTCACTTTCCCTGGGGCCATGGCGTGTGAGGGAAATGGCCCCAGTCCATTGTAGCCCATCTAGTCCATTACTAACCAAACACTGGTCAGTAATGTTTGCAAAGAAGAGCTTTTTTTGAGGAGAGCTTTTGCAATGTTGTATGACTGTACCTATTGGAAATCATGACCCTAAAAAAACTGAAATTACTAATGTGTTTCTACTTGTTCAAAATAATTTTACATTTTTAAAAGAAATGTGTGTACATAATTACAGAAATTGTTTGTTATTTTGGGAAAATGGTAGAGGGTTGAGTCACACTTTGTAAAGACCTGATATATGGCTATGGTGCATTGTGCAGTTTTTGTCGATGTTAAATTTTTTGAGCATTTGAATTTTTACCTACTTGATGGATGAATGAATAAACAAGGAAAATACAAATAAAAGTACAGTTAGCTTAAAAATTATTACAGGTGAGCCTGTCACTCATCATGTCTGCCCATACACATATGCCAGAACAAATTATAAAGTAATAACACAGCTACTGTTCACACCCCTCCATCTCCTTCACAAGAGACAATCCATAGATTGTGCATTTCAATTTGCTATGCTGCCTTCCAAAATACACATTCATTTGCTGTTGTTATTAGTTTGTCATGTTGCATGAATTGATAACATGATGCAGCTTGTCTGCCACCGCTTGCTTCCTGCATTCTGATCGGGAGGATCAACGTTGTGAACGACGAGAAAATGCAGTGAATGGAAGAGATGTCATGCAGCCATTACATTCATTTTCCTGTTCTTTGGGAAAAGAAATGTGAGGGAAAAAAGTATTATAAACTAACAAGATAAAACACACTTTTGGGCTTTCAATACAGACATCCATTTCGCAGGCATTCTTTTTTTCAGTCAGGTTATGGCTCAGACCTCATTCTGGGGAAAATTAGGTGTGATTGTGTTGGGTATTTGTTAACAAGGTAGTAAATTATGGGTTTATAGCTGCGCTGAGGGAAGTCTTGTAAATTTAGTCTCCTTAATTATAGGGAACTGGCACTGAAACAATTTACAGAGATGTAAGTTAGTTGTGTACACAGAAAGATTTTTATGTACCTGTCACAATGGTGGACATTGTGTGTAAGAAAGGGAGAGCCAGTGACAAAAAAGGGATAGCAGAGTTCATTTACATTGCTCATTTAGCTTGTGCACTTAATCATGAATTTTCAGTGGCACAAGAGCAATGTCTCTCTTCTCAAATGCCTGAGCTCCAGCAGGACGAGTGCAGGAATCCTCTAAGTGGAAGCCCACCTTCTCCACAATCTCATATGTGTGTGCAGGGGCTTCATGCACCTATTGTTTTTAAAGGGGGCACCAGTGGAAAGCATTAAACAAAAAAAAAAAAAAAAAAAAAAAAAAAAAAAACTTATTTAATCTCTTGAGACACCTGTGTGACTGTTATGTGCATTTTCAATTTCCCTTTTTGATTTGTAACTAGAAGCACCTAATAATCAAGCAAAAAAATAAAATAAAATAAAATAATTCTAGAGCAAATAGTTTTCCTAAAAATGTATGTCCACATATGTGGACAGCGGGACTACGATGTGAAATTTTAAGTAATACCAAGCAATAGAAAGTCCGATGTTTTCCTCAGATTGTTGTTGTTTCCAGGAGTGTTGGTTATTCATGTTTTTTAGATGTTATAGACATTACAGCTGATTTTCTATAAAGCTGAATAAATAATTCTGATTCAAAGTAATGTCCAGCATCATCCAATCACAGCCAACCATGTTAAAATAAAATGATACATTATAAATTCTGAATCTATGTACTGATTATCATTGTCCCATGAACATGTTGAGTGATCCAAACATCATCTGCAGCCTGAAACTGAACTTTTGATCAGATTTTAGGAGTGAATGCACTTAGCTGCATAGAGAGCTATAGGATGCTCCCTTGCTCCCTATTTAGTGAATGACTTAACCTCCAGTGTGCTGTCTGTCTGCACTGGTCTCAGAACAGTTAGAAATGCACCTTATTTTCATCCTAACTTCATATAAAGCCTCTGAAAGACACATTTATCAGCTTTTGCATGAATACATTTATTCTCAATGTGATAATGTACAGTAAATATATATGAATGCATTTATTAATGTTAATGAATTGAACAATATTGTACAGTGAGAACAAAATAAAATATATAAAAAAATTATATTAAAATGAAGCGAAATGACCCACAGATGTATTAATGTTGAATATTATTCAAAATAACTAACATGTTTTTTCAACTTTTAAGGGAAAATGGTCCCATTTTTCACATACGTGGACCTCATCTTTATCAGAGCACTGACACGTGAAAAACGAATGGATTTTTTAAAAGCTGCATATTAAACGAAACTAGAGACGCTACTCTTTACAACCAAACAGGTTTCAATCGAAAAACTTAGAGGTTTCTTACCAGAGGCACTTTTGTTGGCGCTGCGCCTGTAGTAGCGCTTCACGGAAATCGACGTCATGCTGTTGTCACGTGACGCGGTGTGCCAGAAGTTTAACCCTTAAATGACAGTGTAGAGTGTTGTGAACAGTATTCAGTCGGTTTAAATTCATTTTAATTATGCATTGCATATAGCGAAGCCAAAATACAACATCCACACATGTGGACATGGGGTCACACGAGGTTAAGAAGGAGAAGTAATAGTATATTTTTAGAGCTTTTGTTTAGCGTGCAACAGACCAGCATTCAATTAAATTTAAACATTTGAATGTAAATGTTTTGTTTGTATGTTTGTTTGTTTGTCATTCAAGATCAACTTGCATTACTCAAAAATCTGAGTGGCATATGTAAAATATTTTTTTAACACAGTTCACAAAACAATGTTTGATAGATTTTAAATGATAAAACAGATCTACTGTTCATCAAATAGGACAAAAACTATTTGGACACATTCTGGTTGTCTATGAGGATAGTGAAACATGTTTGTATGTGTGTATATATACAGGTGCATCTCAGTAAATTAGAATGTCGTGGAAAAGTTCATTTATTTCAGTAATTCAACTCAAATTGTGAAACTCGTGTATTAAATAAATTCAGTGTACACAGACTGAAGTAGTTTAAGTCTTTGGTTCTTTTAATTGTGATGATTTTGGCTCACATTTAACAAAAACCCACCAATTCACTATCTCAAAAAATTAGAATATGGTGACATGCCAATCAGCTAATCAACTCAAAACACCTGCAAAGGTTTCCTGAGCCTTCAAAATGGTCTCTCAGTTTGGTTCACTAGGCTACACAATCATGGGGAAGACTGCTGATCTGACAGTTGTCCAGAAGACAATCATTGACACCCTTCACAAGGAGGGTAAGCCACAAACATTCATTGCCAAAGAAGCTGGCTGTTCACAGAGTGCTGTATCCAAGCATGTTAACAGAAAGTTGAGTGGAAGGAAAATTGTGGAAGAAAAAGATGCACAACCAACCGAGAGAACCGCAGCCTTATGAGGATTGTCAAGCAAAATCGATTCAAGAATTTGGGTGAACTTCACAAGGAATGGACTGAGGCTGGGGTCAAGGCATCAAGAGCCACCACACACAGACGTGTCAAGGAATTTGGCTACAGTTGTTGTATTCCTCTTGTTAAGCCACTCCTGAACCACAGACAACGTCAGAGGCGTCTTACCTGGGCTAAGGAGAAGAAGAACTGGACTGTTGCCCAGTGGTCCAAAGTCTTCTTTTCAGATGAGAGCAAGTTTTGTATTTCATTTGGAAACCAAGGTCCTAGAGTCTGGAGGAAGGGTGGAGAAGCTCATAGCCCAAGTTGCTTGAAGTCCAGTGTTAAGTTTCCACAGTCTGTGATGATTTGGGGTGCAATGTCATCTGCTGGTGTTGGTCCATTGTGTTTTTTGAAAACCAAAGTCACTGCACCCATTTACCAAGAAATTTTGGAGCACTTCATGCTTCCTTCTGCTGACAGATCTTTTTAAAGATGCTGATTTCATTTTCCAGCAGGATTTGGCACCTGCCCACACTGCCAAAAGCACCAAAAGTTGGTTAAATGACCATGGTGTTGGTGTGCTTGACTGGCCAGCAAACTCACCAGACCTGAACCCCATAGAGAATCTATGGGGTATTGTCAAGAGGAAAATGAGAAACGAGAGACCAAAAAATGCAGATGAGCTGAAGGCCACTGTCAAAGAAACCTGGGCTTCCATACCACCTCAGCAGTGCCACAAATTGATCACCTCCATGCCACGCCGAATTGAGGCAGTAATTAAAGCAAAAGGAGCCCCTACCAAGTATTGAGTACATATACAGTAAATGAACATACTTTCCAGAAGGCCAACAATTCACTAAAAATGTTTTTTTTATTGGTCTTATGATGTATTCTAATTTTTTGAGATAGTGAATTGGTGGGTTTTTGTTAAATGTGAGCCAAAATCATCACAATTAAAAGAACCAAAGACTTAAACTACTTCAGTCTGTGTGCATTGAATTTATTTAATACATGAGTTTCACAATTTGAGTTGAATTACTGAAATAAATGAACTTTTCCACTACATTCTAATTTATTGAGATGCACCTGTATATATATATATATATATATATATATAACCTTAGAAGTAGTTGGTTAAAAGTAATTGCTAAAAAGGAAACTGAAGAATTGTAAATAAGAAAAGTGAAGTTAGTTCTGAGAAAATGTCTAGCATAATATGTTTGCAGTCTTATGATATTAGGCTACAGTTTGACATTTTGTATGTAATGCAATAAATAAATTGTTAATTATGGCTTAAGTGTCCAAATAGATATTGCCACCACTATAATTACTTAAATAATGATTTTATATTTTATTTTAATAATGCAAAAAGTTTTCTGTTGCAGACAGGTTTAGGGTGTGGGTTAGGATAAGTTTCTAGAAATTATAGTTAGCTTTAAATAAAAACAATAGAAGTCTTTGGTATGTCCCCATTTAGATAGCAGAGCAAATGAGTGTGTCACTGCTTGTGCACGCGTTTAGAGCGACCACTCCGTGGGGACTGACCTTCCCCAGTACATGGAAGCCTCCATTAATACAGGTTTAATTAACTGAGCCCATCCGGGCGTCTCACGCTGCCTCCATTGCCCCGTGGGGGGAGCACACACAGTCAGCCTTCCATTACACACTAACAGGACAAGATGCACACATGCATGCATGCACAAACACACTCACACAAAAAAACCTCACACACTCCATTTGGGTGTTACAAATGCACCTTTTTGCCAATCAAACAATCCGATACAATCAGACAGGCTTTGCAAAGTAGATGTAAAAGAAGTTGTGCTAGATTTCCCAGACATTTACACTGCAGAGGTGTCCCTTTACCTGATCAGTCATTTATGTGGTCAAATGAAGATTTACGTGTGTGTTGCCAAAGACGTTACGGTTTCTGGCCAGGCCACGCCTGTAATGGAGCACTCTTTCAGTGGCCATGTCTAATCAGCCATATCTAATCAACAAATTACTGTGATGTATGTGGTCTGCAAATCCTGTGGCTAATAACGTACAGTGTATTTAACATGTGTAAAGTGTTCCCCATGTGCCTTCTCTGTCTCTTTGATTAATGTAAATGTAATTAAGCACCATGCTAATTAAGCCATAAATAATGACAAGGTCTGCATTTATGCAAATAAAATGGTACACCTAGGTGAAATGATACATAGACATATCTTTATCTCCTCAACAATGGAACCTTTGTCATAACCTTGTGATTTTCGTATGATCAGCATGCAGAACCAGCAAAACGACTGAATTGTGAGCTGAAACTCAAGCAACTTCGTCGCTGTATGCTAATTTCATTATCATTACTGTCTCTGAATCATCTGCATCATCTTTTCTGAAATTATAGTGTTAAATGATGCAAACGATAACACTTGACAGAGTGACGGCAATGTTTCTCTCACAAGGATAAACTGAAAAATGCCCCCTTGGCTTTGTTTTACCCATGACAACATGTTAACTTTAACAGCACATATCCTGAATTAAACAAGAGGTGTCCGATTAAAGTTAACAATCCTCAGCCAGTTTAGAAGCAACTCCATGCACACTGGATGTACAGTAGCACAAATAAAAACAAGATGATAGTCATTATGTGAGTTTCGGTGGTCACATTTCAACATCATAGCTTGACAGTTATAATGTCAGCTGCTGCATCTCTTGTGTTCTAAGCTGAGAATTGTTCACAATAAATTGATTCCAGCTTGATGGATCAGTCAATCGATACAAACAACAACAATGACTGTCAGCTTTTCACTGCCTCTCTCACCACCTCCTGATATGTGAATAACTTGTATGTTTCCCTGATTAATGACAGCTGGACTGTAGCTGACAGTGCACATGTGGCAGTGACAAATCATCCATCGCCATAGTGATTGTACAAAAAACAGCCCTTAGCTAGAACTGCAACCAAAACAGGTTTATCAACAGCATGAGAAGGGGGAAGAAAATCTGTGACTACAGAGTTCAATTCACTGCTAAAGGACCAAATGAAAGACGCTAAAATTGTAGAAAGGTGTGGTCACCCTACACTTCGCGATCCATTCTCTTCCATTCAAAAGAATCTTACGTGTGAATTTAGATGACAAGAAGACGTGACCAATTGACCCTGTTCACAGACTGTGGTGACACTTTTCCACCTTATATAGCACTGTTAATTTGTATTATACTTTGTGTTATATTACCATGGAATTAGATTTAAAAACGATTTACGAGTTACAGATGCGATGAAGTTGCTAACAGAGCTGCTGAGAGAATGTTTTTTTCTTCATTTGGAAAGTTATGGAAACATAATAGTGCCATTTTTCCATTGATGTTGGTGCAAAAGGGTAAGCAAAAATTGTATTCCCATTCACCGCTATCGCAGTTTAACCTTCGATTATTTACTTCCACATTCCAAAACCGGAAGTGTGAAAAGGGTTCATAGACAACACACTCACCTCTTGGCTCAATGCAATGAATGCATATTTCAAAGCTGCAAGTTTTTATTGTTGTGGGAAAGTTTTATTTGTTACATATTATTTATTAAAATTAGAAGCTCTCTTTGCGTGACATCACATCCTGTCCATTGCGCTAATTTTGCATGCTCAAGTTTAGTATGACCACTAAACTTAAAGGAATAGTCACACAAAAAGGAAAATTCTCTTGTCATTTACTCACCCACATGCCATCCATTTTACATTACATTTATGCATTTGGCAGGCACTTTTATCTAAAGTGACTTACAGTGCCATTATTACAGGGACAATCCCCCTGGAGCAACCTGGAGTTAAGTGCCTTGCTCAAGGACACAATGGTGGTGGTTGTGGGGATTGAACCAACAACCTTTTACTTACCAGTTCAGTGCTTTAGTCCACTACACCACCACCACTCCCATCCCAGATGTATATGACTTTCTTTCTTCAGCAGAACACAAACCAAGATTTTTAGAAGAATATCTCAGCTCTGTAGGTCCATACAATTCAAGTGAATGGTGACCAAAAATTGTAAGCACTATTAAGCAAATAAAGGCATCATGAAAGTAATCCATACGACTTCGGTGGTTTAATCCATATCTTATGAAGCAATCCAATCGGGTTTGGATAAGAACAGACCAAAATATAACAACATTTTCACTATAAATTTTGACATCAGCATTCTCCTTGGTGATCATGATTACAAGCTTGATTACACTTCCAATAGCGCCATCTAGTGTTCTCCATTTGCCTCAGGCACTAGGAAGTATAATCGAGCTTGAAATCATGATTGTGCATAGAGACTGTAATGGCAAGATGAACAGTGAAAAAAAGAGTTACATTTTGGTCTGTTCTCACCCAAAATCGATTGGATCACTTCAGCAGACATGCAGTAAAATAGATTGTTAATTGTTAAACTCCACATTGTGATAGTCTGCTGCATCCTCCCCTTCCTAGTTCTCAAAACCAACCTGCAAGCTGGAGAACTGAACCATGCAAAATGCATTCAACAGAGATAGGGCCATGTATGCTGATTTGCAAAATGCATGCATTGCAAACATTTATATACTGAATCAGGTGTTAAATGCAAGCAGCATGTGCAAATAACTGACACTATCAGTGGGCAGACCGAATGTACTGTGAATTTGGTGACAGTAGGTCAAAAGTTATGCTAACCGAAATGTGAACTACTGCCCCCAGTGGCCAAAGCTGGAAGTGTTTCTGAATGAAACTTTTATTTATTTATTTATTATTATTGTTTAGTAAATTATTTAACACCGAAAAATGCTCACCATTGTTTATGTGAACACAGTTCCTGTTTGTGCGCACGTTGCTGTCCCTGTTGTTAATGACCGTGTTGTGGAGTCCCCCGTGATAGCAATCGCCTTTCTTGGGATTCCCCCTTGATAGCAATCGGGGTGGGGTGGTGGGGGTTTATTGGGGGTGTTGCCATTGCTGCAGGCCACCCCGAAGTGCTGGGACTTGTGCGACCATACCGGTTGCACCACCCTAAGGATGGCCCTGGCAGTAGGCACAATTAATTATTAGTGATTTAATTAATTTGTTTTCCTACAATCAGTCCTATGCATCATACCTTGTATGTTATTATTGCTCTCTGCTTAAGTGTGGTTAAAAGCAACCTCTGATCAATGGGAAAATTTATATTTTAAACAAGGCACTGTGTCGCCTCTGTTATAGTGGGTGAATTCAATAAACCCAAAGCTGTTATTCATTTCAATATTTACTAGTGGAATTCAATTAAGTAATAATGATGAATTCAGAGGGCACGGAAACATGCTACCCTCACTCACACTGCCGTCCAGCGGCATTTCAATTAAATAAATCTTTGCTTTTATTCTCTAAATGCCACTCTAAATTTTTATTTGGTTGGAGGCACAGAGTGGCAGTTTGGTGCTGATCAACACACTGATCAGCTGTCTTTTCTTGCCGGGACAGGTTTGCAGCATCTCAACAATGAACAGTTCCAAATGAAAACTTAAAATAAGTCATGTTAAAAAGGAAACCAACAAGTTCTTGAAGTGAGGGCATGGAGCAGTGATTATCTTTAATCATACCTTTTCCTCTTGTGCTCTAGCATGTTAGCTAGCACAATCATTTTTTTCTTTATATATATATATATATATATATATATATATATAAATTATCTTGTTGGATGTTGATGTGATGGAAAGACTGCAGCGAATATGACTGGACAGGAATGCCAATAGCCTCATTACTTGGCACTGCACATTGTAACTGGAAATTGCTTCTTTCAGGTTTTGTTTGCTCTGGCAATTACAATAAACTCTCTCCTTGAAACATTGTTTGCACAGATGTAGAGCATTAATAAACATGAGCGCTAATCTGAATTATTGAACCGCTCCCCATAATTCCGACAATGGATTTCCCAACTCTGACGGACATGGGATGAGCGAAGGGAGATGGCTCGACTCTCCGGGACCAACGGAGGTACAGGGGCTTATCACATGTAAAATCCTTTTATTGAATGTGCATGCAAGTTTCAGGGATTTCAATGCACACCCTGACTTCCACTACTAAACACAGACACTCATAGACATTCCCAGACATACACAAAACCAAATACACTCTGTACAACTCACAAACTCGCTCAAGAGAATGACATTTGTTCTCCAGTTGCCTGTCAGAAGAGAAGAGCACTGTCTCTAAGTTAACAAGGTAATGGTTGCAGAGCAGGTGAATTTAAGAGAGCAAGGATTTCAGTTCCTCGGGACATTCTGAGGAACACTCAACATTCATGTATATCACCGCCAGCAGTGACATTTCTGGAATTTGATGACTAATGCTGTGACCACCTGTGAGAATTAGGATAGTCCATAATCCCATTACTGCTGCTGAGCCAAGGCACTTTATTCTGATTTCAGTTTGATACTATATTGATTCCAAACTTCACTACTGCATAACAAGAAACGGTTAATTTAATTATACTGTATTTAACCCTTTCTTTTTGAGATTGAATTGTTTGTTTGGGGTCCCCCAGATTCCAGTGATAAGTAAAAAATAATAAGTGTAATTTAAAACATCTATAGCATGCACATTTGTTTCCCCAAATTATGCTGAAAAATTTGGTATGCATTGAATTCAGCACGTATTATGAAAGTACAAGAATTTGAACGCAGCCTTGGATTTTACTTAAATGCATGTTTCAGAATTTCTGAATAGACATTTACTTTCAGAGAAAACATTCTGTCCAGCTGTCATTTGGCCCGCAAGTGGCACTAATCTGGAAGGCACCAAATATTATCCTCTCTAACTAGCAAGAATAGCCACGATATTGCATGTCTAATGGCATGCGCTCAGCGCAGCAGTCTCTCTTACTTTTTTCTATTTATTCCTCTCCCTCTCTCCTGTTTTTATGTTGCAGTAATTGTAAGAGCCTGTTCAGGAGTCACAATGCCTAACAGTAATCAAAATACTGACAAAAGGCTTCTTTCATTCTCTGCCTGGTTTTGTGTATATTATTATATGTTTCCATTTCACCAGCATGTCTTAAAGTCGAGAAGCGCCGTGCCGTAATTTCACATTGAATAAGATACCACTGATCAAAGTCACTAGGAGTCTGTTTGATACCTTGGAATAGCCAGCCCTCCCTCTGTTATGCCTTTTGAACATCTTAGGCCTCTTAAAAAGAGAGAATGGGAGAGGAAGAGAGACAAAACAGAATCTTCTCCTGCATTCCTATTGTAGATATTCCCTCTGCTACCCACACAGCAAGCTGAATCCTTAGTGTTCAGTCTTCATTGTAGAACACGAGGTACAGTGACTAAGAGCCTGTTCACACCTATTCTGATGTGATGAAAAAACACAAAATTATAATATGACCACAAGTCATTTTTCACTCTCCACAGTCCAATGCTGAATTTGTGTTCAGTTAAAAAATATTTTGACCTAGCCTCTGAATAAATAAATAAATAAATACAAATAGCTAAATAAAATGCTGTTTCTATTATTTTATAAAAGTTTTATAGTACAATATTTCAGAAATCTTATCATGCATATTCTTTGGTTCCAAAAATACAGACTTCTTGTGAATAGGCCTTTACTGTTGCAAAATGTTGTCTTATTTCATCTGATCAGCTATCACTCTATGGTTACGCAGGCAATTCATAACGGTACAGAGTTATTGCACAGAGGAGATATCTAGTCATTTTTTGATGTAATTTAATTGCCAAAATGCTTATGAATTATATTATAATATGACGTGCATGAAGATAAAGGGAGTATATACTGATATAGGACTCACCAGTAACCATCCATTGTTTCAGCTTTCTTGCTTCCGGAAGTATTTTTCCTAATCATTTGTTCCATAGGGACTTCAAAACATTCCTCAATAAAGAGCTTTAAGCCACGAACAAAACCAGCCAGCTTTCAGACAGATCACAACATTACAAACTTTGAGTTAAATCAAAACAGATTTTGAAAATCGGGAAAAAAGACGAAGGTACAAGATTGTGTATTTAAATTACTTTATGAAGGAATGAACTTCTCCACACATCACCCATTGTGAAGGGCATGCTGTAAGTGAATAAAAACAATGGTAAAATATAAAAGAATTGATTAAAAGTAAAAAACAAAAAGAACAACAATCTACTTCAAAATTATTGCTAAATATTCAGATATCTAAGAAGTGTTAGTGTAGACTGATTCTGTTACATCATTCGAAATGCTTAAGAATAAAGTGGAACTCTATTGCTGCTATTTTTATTTCTATAGAGACAGCAACTTATCTGATTGGTGGATCGCTCTTTGGGATTGTGGGTAATGTAGTTCTTCAGCAGAAATTTGGATATTCAACACAACAGTTAAGGTTCTAAGCTTCTACAGAACCATATCATTGCTTAATCTCAGAGCTCATTGCAGGTCTGTTTTGATAAGATTAAACATTATTGCAAAAAATCTATTTCTCTGGAGAAAATTAATGGAATTTTTACTTTTGAACCCAGCTGTTGCACTCAATTACCATGCAAAGTAAAGCATGACAAATCACAAATTGACTCCCACTACAGAGTTTACAAGTGCATAGATGGACTGTGAGTCTACTTGAATATTTGGTAATGGTTGATAATATTGGTAACTGTCATTAGTCTGGATTAGCCTCAGCAGTCCTATTTGAGGGTCTATGTGATCATGGGTACACACAGAGCAGCATTATGGCTCTCTTTATTGAGTCAGTCAACTGGATTCAGTTTGTCAACAGCACCAGTGTTTACTCTAGAGCAGGCTACATTGGCTCATTACTCACATATGGATTTTTCGTTCTTTTTTTGTTTTGTTTTGTTTTTTGTTTACTGTATAACTTAATACATACATTAGAAGTTATTTGTTTGCACCTGGCCCAGTCATCTCTTCACCATGTGACTTTGAAAGATTCTCATTAATGTAATGAGAGACTTTCTGCTGATGCGCAAAACATGTCAAAACAGGCAAACGGAAGAGTAAACAACTTGAGCAAAAGCAAACAGGATGTCCATATTTAAAAAGCAAATAATAGTTTCACCTGTTTTTAGAACAATTATGTTGCAATTACTCAGTAATTGACACAGATGCACTGAATAGTTATTTTCTTTTTCTTGCAGTTATAGTCATATATTTTCCAACTGTAATTCAGCTTGATTTAGTGATAGATTAACCCTCATTTTATGTTGAGGTTGACTTGAATTGATTGACTGTTTTTATGTTTGGGGTCCCTGAGGCCCCAATGATGTACATGTAAAAAAAAAAAAAAAAAAAAAAAAAAAAAGGAATAAAAAAATCTGTAATTTTAAAATGATTTAGAAAATAATAATAATAATAGAAAATATTATTTAAATTAATTATTATTAATAATAAAAATCAATTTGAAATTAAAATTAATTTCTAAACTAAAATCTTATTTTAATTTCAGATTCTTCTAATAAGTTCCTCTAACAGATAGTAAAAAAAAAAAAAAAAGAAAAAGAAAAGAAAAGAAAGTGTTTTACCATAAAGTGGACATTATCCATTCTAGTAATGCTGATGCTGTTTGGGCTCCCAAGCAAAAACACATTGTAAAAATCCAAACATCTGGTAGCAGTGTAATTCTATGTTAGCATGTGAAAATTCATTAAATGTATTCATTTTGTATATCTAGGGTCTTTGATACAGTACCTAAACATAAGTATTTTATAATCAGTTTTCTTAAGTTTATAGTAAAAGTCATGAAGAATCAACCTGTTGCACGTCTAAGACGTCACACTAAGAGATACTGTTCACACTGACTGACCATTCCAGCTCATTTGAATATTTTCTTTACCAGCTGGTCTCTGTAAGACCAGCAGATGATATGCAACATACTTGAAAATATCTGCAATTTTACTGCCGATGCAAAAAAAGAAAAGAAAAATCACAGCTCATCCACTCCCCAAAAAAGGGAGCGATTTCCCCGATGAGCAGCGCATGAGTCTGAAGACATAGCACACAAGTCATCAGGGAGGAGGTAATTTATTTCCCCTGCGTTTAATATGTCACAGCCCAATGCTTGTGTGTCTGTGGCGTGTGAGCTGCTTGGCACGGGCCGCTGTCGTAGCTGGCTGCCTCCTCCACTGATACCTGTGGTGTTCTTTATGGTTCAGGGCCTCCTAATTTAAATAGGAAGTTGCACATATTTCACAGAATCACAGGGAACTGAGAAGCGGGGTGAGGTAGGGGGTGCTTTAACACAGGATGGGGCAGATGATGTACTACTCGCTCGCCTGTATGACGTTTGGATGATCCCTCCCAAACGTGCCAGAGAGGGTCACGGATCAGAGCAGGCAGAGGTGTAGTGTGGCTACAAATGGCAGGACGTGCTGGTAGCTGGCAGGAGTGTGCTGATGGGCCATCACCCGCTCAGAGTGCTCATTGAGGCACCAGAAAATATGGCCATAATTCACTCACTATGCCTCCAAACGCAGTTACTCCGTAGTTATACTGGATTCGGAGCCTAACACTGTGGTCATCCCATAAAATTCAGGGTTTAAACATGCTGGCTTCCTTCACAATGGAAGCAGAGAAGCATTGTTTAATACTATGTACAGTATGGTCCTAATTAGTATCAGGTGTCTTTAACTACTATGTGCTTACATTTAGAAATTCAACAACAGGGGTGCTCACACATCTATTGCATAAGATCTACTGTTTCATAATGGTATTACAGGAAGATCTACTATGCGCCTTTTAAACATACATTGTCAGCATTATTGACTTGATATCGAAATTTCAGGTACCACTACCAGTGAAATTTGACAATACCAAAACTAATGCTAACTCATTTGTTAATTAGGTACAGTAAACACTGTTTCATTTTCTCAAGTAATTATTCAAGACAAGGAAAAGTCAGTAATGAAATAAGCTTAAAGAAACATATTAAGAAAACGGTACTACAACAAATATATCAAGCATTCACGTAAACATTCAGACACTGGAAAAATAAATAGGCCTAATTAAATGTAATAAAAATCTGTATAGATTAGAGGTCTTCACTGTATGATTTTAATACTAAATACATTTTAAACCTATTAAAGTTATCCAGCCAAGAGTGATGAATGGTTGTTGTTTGATTAATATAAACAATATAGAAAGTGGAAGGTCTATAAGGCTGCATTTGCACTCCAAGACCTAATGAACAGATACGATATTTTGATAACAATCCACTTATTTGTCCCATAACTAGTACTTTAAATGTAAATACAATGTAATAATTTGCATATACACAATAAGTATATTCTATGTAGATGCTGAATAGAAATATAGTGATAAACAGCAGCAATACAATAATATTTTGATTTAAAAAAGACAAACCTTTAAAGGAATAGTTCACCAATAAATAAATAAATAAATAAATATTATAAATTATCCCCCCTGCTCAGTCAATATCTAATTTAACGTTCACATTCTTCTTCTTGTGTTTTTGGTTATTCACATTCTTCATGCATATCGCCCCCTACTGGGCAGGGTGAAGAATTTCTAGCAAAAAAGTACTTAAATATTGATCTTTTTCTCACCCACACCTATCATATCACTTCTTAAGATATGGAGTTAACCACTGGAGTCGTATGGATTACGTTTATGTTTCCTTTATGTGATTTCTGGAGCATCACAATTTTGGTCACCATTCACTTGCATTGTATGGACCTACAGAGCTGAGATATTCTTCTAAAAATCTTAATTTTTGTTCTGCAGATGAAAGAAAGTCATACACATATGGGATAACATGAGGGTGAGTAAATGATGAGAGAATTTTCATTTTTGGGTGAACTATCCCTTTAAGGCTGCTTGGGGCTCAAGTGAATCTGTAAATCATTTATGTGAACTACAGTAGTTACATAATTACATGAACCGTCCGAAAGTTCCCAAAGCTAATTATTAGGGAATCGCTAATTTTAACCAGTTCATTGACAAGAACTGTCTGACAGAACTGATTTACCTGAATTATTTGGTTTTCTCAGTGCTACAGGAGAGAGAGGAATGTTTAGGTTAGTGTTTCTGATTACTCCCTCGGTCCCATTGCTGCGTTCGCAATGCAATGTGACAAAAGTTGCATTTTGTGTTGCTGTACTGCCACTCATTGGAAAATGGAGCTTGTTACTAGAGAAACTAGTGTACTACAAAAACTACTGTCATGCTACTGAAAAATGTAGTCACTGTAAGTTATTAGCATCACTACTTTTAGTTAACTACTCATTAACGTCATGGTTACTGGTGTAACCTCCGTTCCCTGATGGAGGGAACGAGACGTTGGTGTCGATGTAGTGACACTAGGGGTCACTCTTGGGAGCCCGAGACACCTCTGGTCTTTGATAAAAGGCCAATGAAAATTGGCGAGTGGTATTTGCATGCCACTCCCCCGAACATACGGGTATAAAAGGAGCTGGTATGCAACCACTCATTCAGGTTTTACGCTGAGGAGCCGATATAAGGTCCGGCCATTTCAGCGGGTAGTTCAGCGTTGTGGCAGGAGGGACCAACGTCTCGTTCCCTCCATCAGGGAATGGAGGTTACACCAGTAACCATGACGTTCCCTATCTGTCACTCACTCGACGTTGGTGTCGATGTAGTGACACTAGGGGTCCCTATACAAAACGCCACAAGGCTGAACTGTGTTACGTGAACTGGCGGTGTGTGGTGGGCAGACTTGCTGTGTGCCTCATAGCCAGCGCACCAGGTCGACACGTAACCTCCCCCAACACAGTTATGAGTGTCGAACGGCCCTACTTGGGGACAAGTCGACTACCCAAAGATAGAGACGGGCTTAACCCAGTCGTGGCCTCTTTTCCCCTTCTCTTTTTCCACTCCCTAAAAAAGAAGGGGGATTATCCGACTGGGCCGCGAGGTCTAGTCGGGGGTGTCCCTCCCAAGGGGAGGACACTGCGGAGACCACACCTCGCCCCAAGAGGGGGGATATTTAAGTGGAAGAATACATCACATGGTCTTTCCAACCATGTGGAGAGCCTTCAAGGTAGATCCTGCCCAATGGGGGAGGAGGTACTACAACATGGAGACTGGGGCAGAGGGGCTCTGCCCAAGGAAGACGCCGTTTGCCAGCAGGGAAACGAGCTAGCGGAAGATATAGATCGCATGGGGTTAGCCTTACAGGGAACCGCCACATGCGGAGCACCTACCCCAGCACCGGGCTCTTAGATAGCACGTGTACTGGGCCGGCAGTGAGTCTCTCCGAAGACTCGACTGCCACAGGGCTCGGAGGAAATCAACCAGGGAACAACTTTTGTGAACACTACTGGGAATTAACAGCGCACGTCTTCAGCTCAAAAGGAGGTGGGAGGCGCTATGTGCAAGCGATACACCCGGCCGGCTATCCCGGGCTTATCCGCTTGTGTTGCGTGCCACTACCTGGGACGAAACCGGTTCCACCCGGAGGTTGTAGAACCTTGCAAAGGTGTTGGGTGTTGCCCAGCCCGCTGCTCTACAAATGTCTGTTAGAGAGGCACCTCTGGCCAGAGCCCAAGAAGCCGCTACACCCCTGGTAGAATGGGCCCGTAGCCCTACCGGGGGCGGCATGTCTTGGGCGAGATATGCCATAGATATGGCATCAACAAGCCAGTGGGCGATCCTCTGCTTGGAGACAGCGCTTCCTTTCCGCTGTGCACCGAAGCAGACAAAGAGCTGCTCAGAGAGTCTAAAGCTCTGCGTGCGATCCAAATAGACGCGCAAAGCACGCACCGGACACAGCAACGCCAGGGCTGGGTCTGCCTCCTCCTGGGGCAGCGCTTGCAGGTTCACCACCTGGTCCCTAAAAGGAGTGGTGGGAACCTTGGGCACATAGCCCGGTCGGGGTCTCAGGATCACGTGAGAATAACCCGGACCGAACTCTAGGCACGTTTCGCTGATAGAGAACGCTTGCAGGTCACCTACCCTCTTGATGGAAGTGAGCGCAGTCAGGAGGGCAGTCTTCAGGGAGAGTGCCTTCAGCTCGACTGACTGCAAAGGCTCAAAGGGGGCTCTCTGTAGGCCCTGAAGAACTACGGAGAGGTCCCATGAGGGAACGAAGAGCGGTCTGGAGGGATTCAGCCTCCTAGCGCCTCTTAGGAACCTGATGATCAGATCGTGCTTCCCTAAGGACTTACCCTCAACTGCGTCGTGGTGTGCTGCTATGGCAGCAACGTACACCTTCAAGGTGGAAGGGGACAGCCTCCCTTCCAACCTCTCCTGCAGGAAGGAAAGCACTGATCCGACTGCGCATCTCTGGGGGTCTTCGTGTCGAGAAGAACACCACTTAGCGAACAGAGACCACTTCAAGGCATACAGGCGCCTCGTAGAGGGGGCCCTAGCCTGAGTGATCGTGTCTACCACCGCGGGTGGTAGGCCACCTAGGTCTTCCGCGTCCCGTCCAGGGGCCAGACATGGAGATTCCAGAGGTCTGGGCGCGGGTGCCAGAGGGTGCCCCGTCCCTGAGAAAGAAGGTCCTTCCTCAGGGGAATTTGCCAGGGGGAGCTGTCGCGAGGAGCGTGAGGTCCGAGAACCATGTCTGGGTGGGCCAGTAGGGCGCTACCAGGATGACCTGCTCTTCGTCCTCCCTGACCTTGCACAGTGTCTGTGCAAGTAGGCTCACTGGGGGAAATGCGTATTTGCGAATGCCAGGGGGCCAGCTGTGTGCCAATGCGTCTATGCCGAGAGGAGCCTCGGTGAGGGCGTACCAGAGCGGGCAGTGGGAGGATTCTTGGGAGGCGAACAGGTCCACCTGAGCCCGAACGAATCGACTCCAAATCAGCTGGACCACCTGGGGGTGGAGTCTCCACTCTCCCCTGCAGGGAACCTGCCGTGACAGCGCGTCCGCTGTAACGTTGAGGTTGCCCGGGATATGAGTGGCTCGCAGCGACTTGAGGTGCTGCTGACTCCGGAGGAGGAGACGGCGGGCGAGTTGTGACATACAGCGGGAGCGCAGACCACCTTGGCGGTTGACATATGCTACCGCTGCCGTGCTGTCTGTCCGAACTAGCACGTGCTTGCCCTGGATCAACGGCCGGAACCTCCGCAGGGCGAGCAGAATTGCCAGTAACTCGAGGCAGTTGATGTGCCAACGCAGCCGCGGACTCGTCCAGAGGCCGGTGGCTGCGTGCCCGTTGCAAACAGCGCCCCAGCCCGTCTTGGAGGCGTCTGTCGTGACCACGATGCGCCTGGAGACCAGTTCTAGAGGAACACCTGCTCGTAGAAACGAGAGGTCGGTCCAAGGGCTGAAAAGACGGTGACAGACCGGTGTAATGGCCACGCGTTGTGTCCCGTGGCGCCATGCCCGTCTCGGGACTCGAGTCTGGAGCCAGTGCTGAAGCGGCCTCATATGCATCAACCCGAGCGGGGTGGCCACCGCCGAGGATGCCATATGCCCCAGGAGCCTCTGAAAAAGTTTCAGTGGAACCGCTGTTTTCTGTTTGAACGCCTTCAAACAGGCCAGCACCGACTGGGCGCGCTCGTTCGTAAGGCGCGCCGTCAGAGAGACTGAGTCCAACTCCAAACCGAGAAAAGAGATGCTCTGAACCGGGAGGAGCTTGCTCTTTTCCCAGTTGACCCGAAGCCCTAGTCGGCTGAGGTGCGAGAGCACCAGGTCCCTGTGTGCGCATAACACGTCTCGAGAGTGAGCTAAGATTAGCCAGTTGTCGAGATAATTGAGAATGCGAATGCCTACCTCCCTTAACGGGGCAAGGGCAGCCTCTGCGATCTTCGTAAAGACGCGAGGAGACAGGGACAGGCCGAAAGGGAGGACTTTGTACTGATACGCCCGACCCTCGAACGCGAACCGCAGGAAGGGTCTGTGTCGAGGAAGGATCGAGACGTGAAAGTACGCGTCCTTCAGGTCTACCGCCGCAAACCAATCCTGATGCCGGACGCTCGCTAAAATGCGTCTTTGCGTCAGCATCTTGAACGGGAGTCTGTGTAAAGCCCGGTTCAGTACTCGCAGGTCCAAGATTGGCCGCAACCCACCGCCTTTCTTCGGTACGATGAAGTAGGGGCTGTAAAACCCTTTCTTCACCTCGGCTGGAGGGACAGGTTCTATCGCGCCCTTTCGTAGGAGGGTAGCGATTTCCGCGCGCAGAGTAACAGCGTTTTCGCCCTTGACGAAGGTGAAGTGAGTACCGCTGAACCTGGGCGGGCGCCTGGCGAACTGAATCGCGTAGCCGAGTCGGACGGTCCGGATCAACCACCGCGACGGATTGGGAAGTGCAAGCCATGCGTCCAAATTCCGTGCAAGGGGAACCAAGGGGACAACGTCGTCGGACGTACCGGCAGGTGGGGCCTCGCGGCGGGGCGGAGCACGAGGTGCCACAGCACGTCGTGGCCGTGCTGAGTCTAGGGACATCGAAGCACTTACCTGGCTCCTTGTGACCACCCCCGGAACAGCCTGGGACGGGGGAGGAAGAGGCCTGTCCTCGCGACCCGTGGAGGCTGTCACATCGGGGGTGGATTTGTGCCACAGCTGGGCGCTCAGGGGCGAAAAGGGCACCGCTGGAGCGCCAATCCTGCAAGATAAAGCCCGTGGACGGTAGTCGTGGTGACGACCGTACACAGTGGGTATGTGACCCAGGGAGGAAGGAAGCCGCTCTTTTGTTGAACTGTTGGGTACCGCAGCCACTTGGGCGTACGGCGAAATCAAACGAAAAGGCAACAAAAGATTTTCCACCCGGCCCTCCACCGGGGGATGGAGTGGTCTTTCTACCAGCTCCAGGTGAGTGGGTTCCCTCGTCCCTGGGTTGTCCGTCTCAGGGGCGCCTCGAAGACCTCCGTGGGTTCTTCGGTGCCGGCTGAGAGACGGGTGGCGTCGGCTTCCTGCGGTGGGCTCCACGCCGGGGCCGGGCCGGAGGGGCGGGCTGCGGCGGAGCCGGTGCAGTCACCGCAGGGGGACGCCCTTGGCGACGAGCAGACGGGGTGCGGGGTCTTGAGCCGCGCCGGGGCAGGATGTGCCGGATTGCCTCCGTCTGCTGCTTTACCGTCGAGAACTGCTGGGCAAAGTCCTCAACGATGTCGCCAAATAGGCCCGCCTGGGAAATGGGGGCAGCAATGAACCGTGTCTTGTCGGCCTCGCCCATCTCGACCAGGTTGAGCCACAGGTGGCGCTCCTGGACCACTAGTGCCCCCAGCACCAGCCGCGCTGACCTCAAACCCGTAGGTAGGAGGACCAAGGCGGGGAGCCGCTGGGGTGGCTTGCTTTCTTACAAAAGCAAGCCGCGACCGCAACGTTGCCATGGTCATGTTCTCGCAGCCATTCATAAACGCTGCCTCCGTGTGGGTCGTGCCCAGACACGAAAGACAGCGATCATGACAATCCGAAGTTGAGAGAAATCGACCGCAACCAGGAATAACACACGAACGGAAAGGCATCTTTAAAAAGACGCGTCTTTAAAAAGACGTTCCGTGTGTGCGCTCTTTTAGAGAAATATATACTCTTTTAGAGGGGAAAAATGCTCTTTCAGAAAATATACTCTCTAGTTTTTCTGCCGAAGCGCCCAGGGGCATTCTCTGCAGTGCACCAGTGCAGAGGAGGGAGAAGCCGCTGAAATGCGCCGTCAGATCCAGCAGAGGTGAATGAACAGTGCTATTCAGCTCGATGAGCATGACCGTTCGGCTCCAAAGAGAAAATCTGAATGAGTGGTTGCATACCAGCTCCTTTTATACCCGTATGTTCGGGGGAGTGGCATGCAAATACCACTCGCCAATTTTCATTGGCCTTTTATCAAAGACCAGAGGTGTCTCGGGCTCCCAAGAGTGACCCCTAGTGTCACTACATCGACACCAACGTCGAGTGAGTGACAGATAGGGAACACAGGTGATAATCAATGAACAGTACAGTTTAACTGATTTCCCTTTATACTATTCTAGACTTGAATGAAAATACTTGTCTTGTTGTATTGCATTGGTTCAGCTACTGTATGTGGTGGTCCACATGGTCAAGACCATGATCAAAACCTCCAATTTATTTAGACATCAGATAAAAGCCTCAAACTAAACTTTAATTTCATTATCAGCCCCCTCTGTTGTGAGGTATTATTGCCCCATCAAGTTTAGCTCTTTCATTTGAAGGAACTGCACCTAAAATAATTTAAAGGTCCTTTACTCTGGGCTAAAATAGCACAGTAACCCAATCAATAGATTATACTTTGCCACATGTGGCACAGATAATCTATTCAGTGCTGTATCTCACTAGGCTCTCTGCTCAGAGCAATATTTATCTAAGCTTAGAATCAGCATCATCTCTTATACTGAACACACAGACACACACACACACACACACACATATACACATACACCACATAGGCCTGACCAAACTAGTAATGACCCCTGACCCCTTTGTCCTCTGACATTGTGACCTGTTGTCTGATGGCCTATCGATTATGTCTGGACTTTACCGGGTAATAGCTGGATTGTAATTGCATTACATTTTATTTTGCCTCTAAAATGGCCATATAATACTTCCCAACTTTTTTTTTCTAAAGATGCTTTGTTTAGCACATTTCCTGTTGTTTTTTATGGCTTTGTAATTGTTTTGTCCAGCTAATTCACATTTTTTTTTTTTTTTTTTTTTTATAGTATTCTGATACTGAAGCAGCAATACTAAATCTGACAAGAAAGTAGTCAGGCATGTCCCAATCTTACCTTCCAGGACCCCTTTGGTGGTACTAAGATTTTTCCATTAGGCACAGAAGGCTTGGTTCCCGTTGCTATGTTTTCAGGCTCATTGACTTTGTAACCACGGGGAAATGAGAGACAAAGCATTGTGTCTTCTGGCAGTTGTCATGGGGAACTCTGGGTTCAGGTCAATGATTAGGAGATTTCAAATGAACTTTTTAAAACTGGAAAGTGGATAAGGGAATGTACTAGGGGGAATGCTGGGTGATTTTTTTTATATATCTGGGTACAATACACACACTGTGTGTACAAAAAAAAAGGAAAGAAAACCAGACAAAATTAAAATTTGAATAATCTTAACTAATCTCCCTGTATTCACATGCAACATGAAATAAAATAACAAAATAGCCAACATAAAACCAAATAACTAACATATTATTTTATATATATATATATATATATATATATGTATATATATATCACTGCACCTAAATATGAAAACAGATCTTCCAGAAGGAGAATTAGAAAAGATAATGTACTGTTGAATCTCTCAACTTGACAAGAAAATGCCAAACCTTTTTGCCATGGTATTAAAACTAAACCAGCAGGTCTTTGATGTTGGCCACTGACACTGCTGTGAAAGACTTCAAAACCTTAGTGCGAATTGAGTTTGTTGTATATACAAGCACCTGCCAGATTTAATATTGAATGGATGATCCAAAATGGATTTTTGATCCCAGTAAAATGAGGAAAGATGTCTGAAACAACAGAAAAGGGGAGGGGAAAAATCTATAGCCCCTCCAAAGCTGAGATTTTTGCTCCCAGGTGTAGAATATTTCTCCTCTTTCTGTCTTTTCTTTTGACGGGCGGGTTTTCATGTAAAGAAAAACCTATAGGTCTGACCTTCTCACTACTTTGCCTGTGGCTATTCACAGATTGCATGTTTTTAGTGCCTCATCCTTTGGGGGTGATCCAAATCAAACTGGCATAAATATTTCATTGCATGATTCTTACTCCTCTGGATCTCTTTTTATTACACTCACTATGTTCGCAAAGCAAAATTCTGTCTGTTAGCTGCTAAATGTACTCCTTTTAAATACAATATGGTATACTGATCATTTTATAAGATTGACCATTTTATTATCATTAGTCAACATAAGCACTTGACATAAGCTCTAGAATCATCAACAATTACGCCATCCAAGATAGCCAGAAATCTTGGGGTTGTGTTTGATGATCAGTTGACCTTCACGGACCATATCACAAGAACAGCCCTATCATGCAGATTTCCTCTGTATAACATTAGGAAGATCAGACCCTTCCTATCTGAGCCTGCTACACAACTCCTTGTCCAGGATCTTGTTATATCTAGACTGGACTATTGCAATGCTCTTCTGGCAGGACTTCCTGCATGCACAGACAAACATCTGCAACTGATCCAGAACACAGTGGCACGATTGGTCTTCAACGAGCCGACGTCATGCATCGAACTGCACTGGTTGCCAATGGCTGCTCACATCAAGTTCAAAGCACTGATGCTTACTTACAGAACAACCACTGGCTCTGCACCCCCCTGTCTACACTCCCTACTTCAAGTCTATGTCCCCTCCAGAAGCTTACGATCGGCAGGTGAGCGCCGCCTCATGGTGCCATCTCACAGAGGCACAAAATCACTCTCTCAGACCTTCACTTCAACTGTTCCTCGCTGGTGGAATGACCTGCCAAACTCCACCCGAGCAGCTGATTGTCTAGCCACCTTAAAAAAATAAATAAATAAATAAAAAACATCTAAAGATGCATCTCTTTTGTCAACACTTGACCCAATATTGCTAATAACAGTCTTCTCACTTCCTCTTAAAAAATACATTTTAAATACAACTTTATCCATTGTTTTACCACTATATTTCACCTTCCTCTCCACATGTACTTCACTAAGCAATATGCATTGTATTACAGCACTTCTCTTATTACTGCCTCCTTAAGATGAATCTCTTCTGTTGTATTCCTCATTTGTAAGTCGCTTTGGATAAAAGCATCTGCTAAATGAATAAATGTCAATGCACTTAATTTAAGATCAGACCATATATTAGGGTTGTTTATATATAAAAATAAAGTTCTTAGTGTGAGGTAGAGTTAACATCTCATGCAAATGAAATATGAAATAAGAAGTCATTGGAGATGTCTCTGGACATCTGGTAGCCATCTCAGAGTAACTGGAGCTACGCCCAGGTACTCAAAAATGAAAATGACTTCATTATGAAGGTGTAATCAGAGTGCATATGACTGAGTCTGCTTAGCTAATTTTAACCATTCCTGAATGAAACAAATTTAGAATTAAAAAATAAAAAATAAAAAAATAGAGTGGTGTTGTTGATTTTGATCCATTTCATTGACTTGATTCTTTTGATTGCGTTCACCAAAAAGATTTGTTCAGATTCATTCATTGACCATTTAATCAAGTTACGCATTTGTGCCTGTAGATGGTGTAAAAAAATAAATAAAAAAATAAATACAATAAAAACATCTTTTAAGTCATTCACGACCAGAATAAATCTAATTATCCTTTATTAAAATTTGCATGTCTACAATTAACTGAGAGACTTCAGCTCTGCAGAGTGCTTAAGCATCATAAGCTCCACAAATGACAACAAAGCATATCTATCACATTCTTAACAGCTGAACATTACTTTTTAATCAAGCTATCCAAAAAAAGATAACAATTCTAGCCTAAAAATAATTCTGAGTTTCAACAACGTTCGTATGTCATTGTAATGTGTGGTCATCACTCACGTTTATTTATAATTAATCCGGCCCCTTTTCTGTTTGAACAAGACTGACAAATGATATGCTCCTTCACAGCCCGCACTCTAATGCTATTGGTGTCAGTTTGTTGAGGCAGGACCCAAATGCTGTGACAAGTTTAAAAGGCTTTATTGAAAAAACACAATACAAAGACAAATCTCACAATGTAACTGACCAAAGTAACAGACTGGAACCAACTGACTGGGAAGACACAAATCCACAAAACAATCTGGAACAGAACTGAACATGAGTGGAGCTATATATAGGAAGGAACTAAGGAGGGTACCGAGGGAAGGCAGGTGAGGCTAATGAAATAATAACAAGGTAACATGGGGACGGGGCCTAGACGTGAGACAGGTGAGCACATGGCAAACAATCCTGATGCAAGCCATGTGCTCACACAAAAAACACAGCACAAAAGAAAGACAGAAGAGCGCATGGCAACAGAACAGAATCTGAAGCAATGCCCTCACAAAGACAAGACATGGAGCATGAGTGTCCAGATCCCGACACCAGAACCGAAACCGGACTAGACAGAAGTCAGGATCCAGACACCATGCTCTGAACGTGAAACACAAAATGGACAGAAGAGCGCACGGTGAGGAAATACAACCCGAAGCCATGCGCTCACATAGAAACACAAACAAAGACAGACAGAGCACATGGACAGGAAATAAAACCTGAACCATGTGCTCAACACAAACACAGAACATGGGTGTCAGGATCCTGCCACCAACCAATAAACATAACTGACATACGTAGGTGACAGCATCCTGACAGTTGGCTCATGCTCTATTCAGTCTTTAAAAGCAGGACAAAGCAACACAAAGGAATTTGCATGTCTACAAATGTAGACCCTTTAAAAATAGAGTTTAAACACCATGACTGTTTTCACCACTAATGGCAGGTCTTATTTTCCCCATATTTTGTCAAATGCTGGGCTTAATTTTTACTGAGACAGAGAAAAGTTCAAGAAAAGCCTAAATATCATACACTGTTCATTAAAGCACATTTCCATTCGTAATTCATTCTTCAGTCATTTTTACACATTCATAAATTGGGGATTATGTTTTGTGCATACCCATAAACTTGTCTTAAACTAAAGTTCTGGGTTCAGTACAAGTAAAGCTCAATCGACAGCATTTGTGGCATAATGTTGATTACCACAAAAATTCATTTGTCTCATCCCTCCTTTTCTTAAAAAAATAAATAAATAAATTGAGGTTACAGTGAGACACTTCCAATGGAAGTGAATGTGGGCAATTTTTGGTGGGTTTAAACACAGAAATGTGAAGCTTATAATTTTATAAAAGCACTTGCATTCATTCTTTTGTTAAAACTCATGCATTTATTGAGCTGTAAAGTTGTTTAAATTGTCATTTTAGGGTTTTAGGATTTGTTGACATTACATCGTCATGGCAGCGAAGTTGTAAAATTGGTTAACTTTACACAGATGCGGTTAGTAAGCGATTTTATCACACTAAAATCATGTTTACAAGCATATCCTTTATGTCTTGTGGCTATACTTTTGAAACAGTGAGTATTTTAACGTAAAAAAATTGGCCCTCATTCACTTCCATTGTAAGTGCCTCACTGTAACCCAGATTTTTGCTTTTTTTTTTTAAAAAAGGAGGAACAAGTCAAAACAAATTTTTTGGTAATCAATATTATGCCACAAGCGCTGACGATTGAGCTTAACTTGTATTGAACCCAGAATATTCCTTTAAATTCATCTCACCCCTTTCTCTCTTTGTTGAACGTGACTGACTCACATGGCGAACTGAACAAATGACATGCCTTCTCTGTTCAACTGGTCAGCAGATCAACATACACAAATTATATGAGTTTTCCAGTACATTCAGTTCGTTCATGAACAAGACATCTCATTTCGTTCAGAATCAAATGACCGACTAGTATTAGCTCAGTGTAGGGGCATATTCGTTCAGAGGGTCAAACCAATGATATGCTCCTTTACAGCCTGCATTGGAATGTTATTGGCTCGTGCTATAGTCAGTCTTTACTGGCATGAAAAACCACCAAAGCAGTCTCGCGTTTCAAACTAGAGCTCATTGGCTTCAAAAGGAAAGACATCAGTGAACGAGAAATATGAGTCAGTGTATGGAGGTGAACGAGAACAATTTGTTCACTTAAAAGATTCATTCAAAAAGACCAATTCATTCATGAACGAAACATTATTTCAGAGTCACTCACTGGAAATGAAAGACTAACACTGAGCTTTAAATTCTGACACCTAAAAAAGTGAAAAGTGAAAAGGTTGAACACATTTACCTTGTCCGACTGGTGTTCTGTGAAAAGTTCCCTAAGTTTGAACCAATTCCAGTGTTTTTTTTTATTGTATTTTTTATTACATTACATATTATTGGCAAATAATTAAAGGGCCGCTCATCGGAAAAGAAATAGTACTCAAAAACTCTCTTCAGTGTGTCAAAATGGACAGTCCATTAGACAAATAGTATGAAATTACATATTTTTTTTTAACCATCTCAGAGCCATGTGTGTCCATGAGAGGTCTGACAATGAGCCATATCGTCACTGTCGGCAACTTGACAAACACATCAAGGGACTAAACTCTTGGACTGAATCCATTCAGTTAATTCTGCTGTTGGAACAGTTCAAACAAACCAGTTACATTAAGCATGGAATACTGTATAAAATATTATAGTATGTACACAACATGTTCAATATACATGTATGTAGCAGTATTAAGCCCCGTTCACATTGTCAGCGATTTTGTTGCTGGATGCGACAGGACACCATTCCTTTTCAATGAGTGCTGGTGACTTCCAGCGACTCGAGCGACAGCGACCATTGGCGACAGGATATGGGTGTGTCAAGAGATGCAAGAAAGTTGAGAAAAGTTTAACTTTATGCAAATGTGCAGCGATATCGCACAGAACAGTGGAGCTCACGTCATCTGTCTCCTGCAAGATAATGGAGATGAGTGCAGGAAAGACAGTTGTTGTTGTCATCAATTTCACTGTTATATATCATGTTTCTGTAACCAGTTTCATGGATATTATAAAACAATGATGCTTGGAAAACCATGTCAGAAATTGTCGGCATTCGGAGTGAGTTTGATTGACATTTGACAAGTACATTTCTAATGAATTTTTTTTACTTTTACTTCTTTACAATGGGCGGCGTTCCTGTCGTTACATTACTGGGTTTAATTTTAATTCATGCGTAATTTATTGAGAGATTATTGAATGGGACTTTTACACAGCTGCAAGTGCTGCTGTCACAGACTGTCACTCAATCACTGCTGCAGCATCAAACTCTTCAAAGTGAAACACTTTCTTTGCTCCGCACAGTGAAAAAAAAGAATAGTTTCGTCATGCAATGCCTTCATTTAACACCAAGACAAGCTGATATTTCAAGATTAAAATCACAGCTTCAATTTAAGGCAGCAAGGTAAGTTTTGGCTCTGATGCTAACACGGGCTTTTCTGTGTGAATGTGATGGTAATTTTCAGGGTGATTCTGTAACTGGGCTCTTATGACATCAGTTTTTAAGTGTACATTTTTAAATCAGTGCAGCAATACATCATTGCGCTTTGTCCCGTGTCCCGCATGTCATGAGCAGTATTTACACATTTACCCCACGCCCGCGCGGGGGTACTGGAAACTATCAAAGCTACTTCAGGTGGATTAACTGGATAAATCCATGTAAACATCCAAGTTAAGTGTAAATAAATGTCTTTTGCTCTGCCATTCACGTGATCAACAACTGGAGCGCGAACAGACAACATTTTTGCACGCGCACAGCGGGGTGCGAGAGGCACGCACGTGTGGGATGTGCGGACGCGAGGCGATCGTATGACTGTTTCTGAAATCGTTCACTCATTCACTATTTCCTATATAGTGAATGGCAGTGAGTGCACTATATCTCAGCAGTGAGTGAACGAAATGAGTGAGTGAATTCGGACGCTGACGTATACACAAAGCGTTGGATCTCTGGGGCTGTCACAGAAACAACATCACATATGAACTTTTAAAATACTTGGGCCTTACTTGTTATTCTTATTAAATAATATATTAATACAATAAATCTTCATTCTGTTTGTCATTTTTAATATATACTGTGTGTTAATATTAAGAGTAAACACATTCGATTTAAAATGTATCTGAATGTTTTGCCTCTCTATATGTTATGTTATTTTAATCATGTAATGATTTGTCAAAAAGTAATTTAATACATTCAGCATGAAAGAAAACATTGCAGGAGTGAAGGAAGCAGTAAACTCCCAGCTCGTACGTCTTCCCCGTGGTGGACTGTGGGCAATTAACCGTTGTCGAGTGTACATCAAATGTACACTCGAAATTAGAGTGCATTGTGGGTAATAACGAGTGAACAAAGTAAGAAACGAGTGGCTCACTCAGAATTCAGACAATCCTACAAAATGGCAGAGACTCGAAATAGTGCACTCTATAGTGGATGGGGGCGGTTTCAGACACAGCGAGAGTTTCACGACCGGGGTTGGTGCCCTACGTAGGCTGTGTACTCTGCATTTAGAGAGGAGCGGTACTGCTGTACAGAACTAAAGATCTAAATTCTTTTGACACTGAAAACTGTAACTACACTGAAGTAAGAATCCAAGCAGGACTTTAAAATCGATGAAATAGTGAAAGAAGGCATTAATAAAGCATGATCTTGTTTTGGTTTATATTTCAGCATTATATATAATGTCCCTGTGGGACATTTTCATGTTTTCACCGTAATAATTACTAGAAATTTTTCCAAACCTCTCTTACTGACAAATTCATCCAGATCTGACAAGAGCCCTTAAAGGGATAGTTTACCCAAAAATTAAAATTCTCATTATTTACTCACCCTCATGCCACCCCAGATGTGTATGACTTTCTTTCATCCGCTGAACTCAAATGAAGATTTTTAGAAGAATTTCTCAGCTCTGTAATTCCATGCAGTGCAAGTGAATGGGTGGCAACAATTTAAAGCTAAACAAAATCACATAAGTCAGCATAAAGGTAATCCATAAGACTCCAGTGGTTGAATCAATATCTTCAGAAGCGATGTGTTCAGTGTGGATAAGAAACAGAGAAACAGATCACCTTCACATTCTTCTTCAAAACAAGTTTGTAGGGTTCAACTGATGGACACTTTGCTGCCCATTGAACGGGAACCGGACCATACGTAAAAAATCTGCAGGTTTGTTTTTAATTAAATAATTACAAAAATTAAATCAGCTATGTTTCCTTGTGACTGCGTGTTCATGAGAGAATGAATAGCATTTCTGTATCACTTGAAAATATTTCATATGTTGTTCCCTTGATTGTTTTGAATTGTGGTATCTATTGCTACATTCAGGATTGCTAAGACTGACACACGGTTTACCTCAACACAACAAAGATGATATTGGAATGATCTAAATAAAATTAGACCTTATTTCTAACATATAGAATACTTATTATACACTGTAACCATGCCAAATAACTCTTCAATATTGCTGTTCCTTATTCTGTACTGGCCTAGTGCTTGAAGCACACCAAACAACACAAATTGCCCATTTAAGACAATGCCTTTTCCTTAAGTACAGTGATTAAAATTGTGGACTTGTCTGAGATATTGACAGGACAAGAGGCTACTGTGAATGAATGGGCCTGTGAGTTGTTTTTCAGCCAATGTAAACAGAGTAGCCATCGGCAGCTTTCAGAGGAAAATAGATAAAAATAGTCTGCACTGAAAGGGCAGCACAAAGATTGGAACCTCCTTTAATAAACTGCTGCAGGTGGAATTGTCCACTACATCTGGGCTTAAGGGGTAGAGACCTGGACAAATAAAAAGACTGAATGAAAGCCAGGATGTCTGTCAGTATAATTGTTTACACTTGCCACTATAGCCACACTTGGATTTACATGATCTTGACAAGCTTAGTCAAGATATAAGATATAATATATGAAGATTTAATCTTAAAGGTACCAGATAACAAAGGATTTCCTTCCTGAGGACTGAAACTTGATTGTCGCATCCAAACCCCATAATTTTTCTGACACAACGACACCTTTCAACACTGTGTAATTTTTCACAAGCTAGAATCAAGAGTTTGTTTCCTGATGACCTACAGCTGCAATCAGTTCAATCAAACAATTTGCCTTTATTAGGAGTCCACGATGTCCTGAACACAACCCTGAATGATGTGTTTAGAGGGCAATTAATGGCAATTAATGGTGCCTGTTTCAGTGAGGGACAAGCAATTCCTGCTGCAATCCATCTGAAGTAATTATTCCACAGGGCTGAAAGAGCTATTCCTTCTCTCCCCACCCCTCATTCAGGCAGAGGAGGCTGCCGTGATGGAGCAGGGTAGGACAAAGCCAAGCATCCTCTCCAAATGATTCACTACCGTGTTTAACTGCTACTTTTCTACTTTGTAATATTAATGAAGTTCTCCTCTTGGCATCCTCCACCTGCGCTTCGAGCATCCTGAAGAGGACGGGAGAAAAGGGGATATGACATGAAGAAAAAAGTAACAGTGTGATAAATTTTTCTTTCCAAAATATTTAGTGTCAGCTATTCATCAGAAGAAGCCAGTAAATCATGGATGTACGAGTGAAGAAAGCAATTACCATGAGGGCAGTGGTGGTGTGCACGGGCTCCCTATGCCCCGTGTCTGAATCTCAATGCTCTTCATAGTGTGTGTGTGTGCACTTTAAGCACACGATCAATATGGCCAAGCAGTTAGCGTCCAACAACTCCCTGGACCCTTCCTCCACAAAAAATGTCAATTCATTTTGGTGTCGACTATTCTTGGGAAAAATTGTTCTTGTGAAACATTATTGACATACCTTAACCCACATTTCCAGCATCCAAGTGGAGGAAAGTCAGTTCTCATTTGGAGACAAGAGAGGTATTGGTGATGCTTTTCCTCCGTAGACTGTCCACACGGGAGGATTACGGGGGTCAGGCGGTAAGGGTTATAGGGTAAGAGGTCACAAGGCCACGGCTGACCCAAGATCAAGGTGACCGTGGGATAACAGGCCTGCCCTCATTTGCTTGGTAGTCTTGTAGCCAATCAATACCATTAAAAATCTGACTGATCTATTGGCCTTGCCCCCTGCTCTTCTTCCTTATCTACTCCTCTATGTTCACTTCAACTTGTTCCTTTCTCTCCTCATTTATAGCTCTTGTTCTTCTGACTGTGTAACAGGTCCCATCTAGATAGAGCCCCAGAACAGATGGACAGCTGTGAAGAGACCCGTCCTGTATTGTTTGAACAATGTTTTATTAAGCCTCTTCTCTCTTTAATATTTACATTGGTGCATTTGAGGTTTTGAGGCTGCATGAAGCAATTACACACATGACCAAGCCGATAGCCTCAGAAATGGCAAAGGCTTTTATCATTGCAGCAAAGAGAATATTAGCAATTCTCTGGCACTGCCACAGATGTAGTTTGCATTTCAATTAAACAGGAGAAAAATACGGTGTTTTTCTTCAAAGTCTATGTCAACCGCTACAACAGCATAAAGCAGGGAGGGCAAGTTGGGTTGCGGTGCATTGTCACAGCATGGAGAATTAAGTAGAGTTCAGACACTGTAAATCTACACCAGTGTCCTTCATTTTTTGACATCTTCAGTTGTGTTGTATACATTAAGTACAGTACAAATTCACCTCAGGCCTACACCTGTACTATAGTACCACTAACCCGATCTCATGAACATTACGTGACTGTGGCAACATTTTTGCAGAATGAAATGATGTGCCTCATTACATGTTTGGGTGCAGTTTCCAAGTGAGATGTCCAGTGGAGGGTGCCAAAAGCGAGTGCAATGGTGTCATAATCAGACAAGGTTTTAAAGGTGAATATTAGATGGAGGTTTTAATGAGTAAAATGTACCTCTCTAACCTAAAACTTTAACCTAAACCTAAACAATAGTGATCTAAAATCAAATGTGAGGTAGACACAAAACAGACATCCTTACACTTAACCAACACCTAAACCTAACCGATAGTTTCCAAAAACAAAATGAAAAGCAAATTTTCTGAAGCAACCGTGTCATCTCGTGTCTTTTCTATGACACTCTCATCTCACGTGTCAGCTTGCATGATTAACTGGTCTCAAACTGCAGGTGAGCAATCACATTGGAATAACTGTGTAAATCTAGGCAAGTCTGTAAGTGTTAAAATGTATCATTTTTCAAATGATGCGTTGTAGTAAAAGTGTTTCTATATCATAACATAGCAGTGTGTAAGTAATAGTGCAAAAAATAAGTGTTTATAAAGTCATAATCAGCCATTGTAGTTTTGATTTGAAAATAAAATAAAAATGTGATTTGTAAATAAAAATGGAATTAAACGCACAGTTGTTATAGCGCCTCTAGTGTTAATTTCACCAGGAAACTGCAACGAAACTGTAAATTTGGCACGTAAAAGTCCGTTTGCAAAAATGAAGTTATAGTAACGTTCATTCTATGAGACTAGGTTGGGTATCACTTCCTTGTATCCACTGCCTTTATAGGACTTGTTATCGGATTAAAAAAAAAGTGAGAAGTAACACTAACTAACACTAATGTGATTTTATATTTTCATAATATTAATAAAATATTTGTAATATATATTGTTTATAATACAATTAATTATAATATATTTAAATGTATTGCACAAATATATTTTGCATAATAAAAGAGTATGTGGTTAAAAGTTAAGTACACAGTTGAAAGTTAAAAGTGTTTTTTTTTTTTTTTTTTTAACTCCACAGTTCAGAAGATTTTTATTGGATAAATAAGTGCAAAGCAACTTGGATTGATACTTCAGCTTCAAAAAGAATTATGTGTCCACAACACATGACAAATTTCCCAACAGACAGCAAAATATTAGCCCCCTCTTCTCCAGGACTTTAGGGAGTGTTGAGGGTGGAGTGTGCGTTGCTTTGATAATCAAATTGCTGTGCTCCTCCAAAACACATTACAGAAAATAATTGCATGAGTCAGAGATAGAGGGAGAAGTTAGTCTCTCCTGTGTGCTGACAGTGCTGCAAGCATGGACTGGAATCGGCCCGTGACGACAGATACGAGGGGTGCAAGTGAGGTGCAAGTGTATGTATGTATGTATTGAGGGTTTGTTTGACAAGGGGTTTTAGACAGCACCACATGGCACTGAGGGATGTGACACCCTTTGTGACCCGTCATTTATCAGACAATAAACAGCAGGGCATGTGGCCACAGCCCTCGCATTCCTATTGGTCTCTTTAGCTGATTAGTATGCAGGTGACAGTGCGTGGCCTCAGTCCCCCATGTTCACTCCATGGAGCCTCCATCACAATGAATTATTGGCCTTAGCAGTGATCAATTGTAACAGGCCACTTCCTCAGCACTGGACAGGGGCAAGAGGCACGAAGAGTGTGTGAGAAGTTTAAGATTTTAGAGTAGTACATTTTCTGTAAAAGCATTACAGAAATGGATGGATACAGAGAGAGAGAGAGCCGGGGAGACAGAGGCAGGATGGGAGAAAGGGTGGGGAGAGACACCAGATGTGCTTCGTTTCAGAGCAACTCATTGGATGGCGACAGTCAAGCGTGGCGTGTAGCCTGAGGTGCTCACAGTAAATATTACAATATCACAAGATTCTGCCTGCAAACACCATTTTGTGGTCTCTGAGTCAATCCCCTTTCTCCCCTGGTGTTGCGTGCTGATGGAACTAACTCTGCGAGAAATATAATATATACGCCATCCACATATTTCAAAATCTAAAATGCACTGAGAGCTTCTTTGCTGCACATTAGAGTCAACTTAAGTCGTGATGGAACTAAAAGTAAATCAACAAGCCACCATGAGGAAAGAGATAGCACTTTTAAAGCTTTCTGAGGAATAATAGCAGTGCCTGGATTCATGGGATTGCATTTGGCTTCCTGTGGCGTCTGAGCTTTTTTTGTCATTTGGCAAAGAGCAGTGATGTCGTCCCACCATGGGTGCCCGGCAGATGGGCTTCTGTGTAGAGAAATGAGCCGAGAGCAACCTCTCTCAACTCTCCTCATTCTCTCTTTTTTCTCTCTCTCTCTCTCTGTCTATCTCACTCTCTCACTCTCTGAAGCCCCCTCTCTCTCTTATGTCCTGGGGCTGCTGTATCTCGTCTCTGAGCTGTGACAGTGGGAGCTCTGTGGGAGGCCAGTTGGTCGAGCCGCCCTAGATCCAGGAGCCCATCTCAGGCTTGTGCTACCGGAAAATCTGCCTCTTCACGCTCTGCCGAGTACACACACTCTCTCTGATGAGAAAGTGCCACGGCTGAATCTGCTGGTGGAAAAACATACACCTTGTGGTGCTGCCCAGAACTTGCCAGAGGTCCTTCCACAGCAGTGTGTTGGTTCAATCTCTAGTCTAGCCATAGGTACACTGCACACCACTTGTAGCCTCTCAGTTAAGCTTATCTTTCTCAATTCTCTCCCAAATGTCCACTGCAAGTATCATGTCATGCATGTACAGACTACCTCAGCCACAGCAACTGTGCCTGATTTTCACATGGATGCTATAAGCAGAATATCCATACACTCATATTATTGTTATTTGGACAATGCCACCACCAATGTGCGCCCGTAAAGAGCACAGTTACTAGTGCTTGAATGATATAGCGCCAGTATAGTATAATAGCTCACAAACACTATGGCCATGAGAGATCTAATCTTCCAGTCCTTTTAAATTCAGTGGCTTTTTGACAATTTCCCAGTTCCAACAGTCTCCATCCATTATTTTATGACACGTTTTGAAGTAAACAATACCATTTAAAAGCTTGTCACCAAGCTTTAGACATATTATGAGGGTAAACACCATGAAGCTATAAAATACCTGGAGAGAGTTATCCGTTAGCAGCCCCATTCATCTCTATGACTGTGCTCAGCTAGCGCAGGGTTCCCAGAAAGCTAGCGAAATTCAGGCTGCCATCTTTGCTCATGGGCGCTCAGTTCTGGGATCGGGTGTCACGTGACTGATCACTCGTCAATGGGAATAGATAGGGGAAAATATAAATCAATTTCACACTTTTAAGAGCCCTTCAAAAACAATCCGTCACCGGATGACGATGTGCTATAATGTAATGTTAAAATTTAAATCGTTCTTGGAAATGTTTTTATTTCATCATAAAGCATGACTACTTTTGAATGGCTGTCTATTGAGAAACATGATTTTTGCCATCAAGTAGTGTAGTTCCAGCATCTACCAGAAGGTGCTAACATGGACCTGCTAACCAGCCAATTCCTGACCCCTTGGTAAACACAGTAGTTAGCAAAGGCATTCAGTGAAGTGGTTTTAAATGGTGAGCTAGGAGTGGTGGTGGCGTAGTGGGCTAAAGCACATAACTGGTAATTAGAAGGTTGCTGGTTTGATCCCCACAGCCACCACCATTGTGTCCTTGAGCAAGGCACTTAACTCCAGGTTGTTCCAGGGGGGTTGTCCCTGTAATAAGTACAGTGTAAGTCGCTATTGAAAAAATAGTCTGCCAAATATGTAAATGTAATTACCATTTTCTTCTCCTTTATCAAATGATTTTCTCACAAAATTATTCTGCTTTAGGGCAATATATAAAAGTGCTGCACAAATACATTGAAATTTCCATCATAAAATCGGATCAAATGTGTCATTTCACTTTATTGTATACATCGCAAGTAATCCAGCTTACCATTTTGTCATGTTTTGGACGATGTCTTATTTAGCCATTGCATAGAATTTCCGGTAACACTTCACAATAAGGTTCCATTTGTTAACATTAGTTAAAAACATTAGTCAACTAACAATGAAATTTTTTTATTAACTTACATTAACTTAGATTAACAAATGCTGTGAAAAATATATTGTTCATTGTTTGTTCATGATACCTAATTCATTAAATAATGTTTACGCATGGAACCTTTTTGTAAAGTGTTACTGAATTTCCTGAAGGTTAGTAGTCACTTATGAAATCCATCTGTTTGGTGGGAAATCCATATGTTTACAGTATTTATTAATCTTGGTGCATTTTTACCCCATTAAAAAAGTTTTACTTCTAAAGAAATGAATTGTAATTTACATAATGTATAATAATTTACATAATTTCAATGCAAATCAATATTTTATGTACATGTATTTATTTATTTGGTTAGTAGCCGTGTAATAAGCAGGATCATGTACGGTCAGCTGATTGTTATCGAAAAATAAAACCCTTCAGGGTGATACAAGACCTCTTCACTTCACATCGGGGTCCTGACCACCCTGTTGGGGTTTATTGTGCGATAACAACCAGCTGACTGTTGATTATCCCTTACTTAACAAATGGAACCTTATTTTAAAGTGTTAACTCTTTTTCTTTATAAATTGTTTATTTGAACTGTATACAACACATAGGTGAAGTAAATCTCCTCAAATCCTCAAATGAAGCTGATGCTTTCAATAAACCATATTTGTAACTTAACAAATGTGGTTTTGGAGTGTAGCTCTGTCTGACAGTCATGTAGTCAGTAAATCAAGACTTCTCACCAACGCATTCATAGTCGCACTCTTCACTACAACAGCACAGCTACCTCAAGAGTACTTTGCAGAAAAGAGTGTGTCTCAACGGTTTAACGCTGAGCGTCCACACACAAACACAATCTCCTTCACTCTCGTTTCCACCTAATACACACATTAACTCAAAAAAGTCTACCTTGATGTAGCTTAATTTTCAGCACTTTACCTGCCCTTCTTTCTTTCTTTTAATATGTATTTTTGTAGCAGCTAAAGAGAAGAGTTTAGAGGCACAGATTGTCTCAATGCCAAACCTGTCTTCAAATCCCAGTCGAGCCCCCAAGTTTTTTCTTTTTTTTCTTTTTTTCTGGTCACTTTTTTAATTGATGAGTCATGATATTTTAATACGATCAGTGTCCAAAGCAATCGTGCAGATAAGTGGTTGGGAAAGGAGGGTCTTTGGAGACAAGACGCCCAGGGTCCTGAGGTCAACATGTTAAAGTTTCATTTCAGGAAATAAAACTGGAGTCAGCAGTCTCTCTTCAGCAGTGTCAGGCAACTATGGCAGCTTATCAAATTCCCACGCCTTCTGCTTTAAATTACAAATCACTCCCACTGCAGAACCCTTCTTTATTACTCCACAAAGTGCTTATGCCTCAATACAAATAAAGGTTTGAGTACTTTATTGCAAATTAATCAAATGAATTAAATTTGAGCAAAGTTCCTATTCCTATGACATTTGCACAGGGTTTAAAATTATTCTAAGCCTCATTTAGGGCCCATTCTGTAAATGCTGTTCTCTGTTCACATGTGTAAATGGATATATTTTGGATAGAATGCAATATTTAACAACTAGTGTGTGTGTGTGTGTGTGTGTGTGTGTGTGTGTGTGTGTGTGTGTGTGTGTGTGTGTGGGTTTGGGTGGTGTACGAGGACATTTTTTTAGGTTACAAATGGATAATTACAAGGTTATTATGCTATAAATGTGGTTTATGAGGACATTTCTAGTGTCTCCATAATTCAAATCGCTTAAAAAACATACTAAACAATGTTTTATTGAAAATGTAAAAATGCAGAAAGTTTTTTGTGAGGGTTAGGTTTAGGGGTAAGGTTAGGGTTAGGGGATAGAATCTATAGTTTGTACAGTATAAAAATCATTATGTCTATGGAGAGTCCTCATAAGGATGTGTGTGTGCGCGCTCGCGTGCAAATGAGTCATGATTGCCTGACTTGGATGAAACGGTGAGAAGGGTTTGACAACAACAAGGACAAAACATGCATTGCTATGCAGATCCTGACTCTCATACCCATGACATGGGACTCATTATTCACAAGCAGGCACTTTCAGACACCAGTATCTAATCTAGTGTCTTACACATATTCATGAGGGGTAACACGATGCTGTAAGCATTTACGCTAACATATGGTCATTTAAACATCATTCCATGCTGGTTACATTACAAAAGTTAATGTAGCTAGTGTGCAGTCAAGTATGTCTTCAATTACACAATTCAAGAATAGTCCTGCTAACAATGTTTATGTGTTTGTAATGCAATGTATGTGTTCTACACCTGGGCTGATTGTGAGTGTGTGTGTTGGAAATATGTAAGTAAACAGGCACTGTGTCCCGCCCAGAGAGAGAACTCTTTCATAATCCCTCTTTATATGTGCACACACTCTCTCCCTCTCTTTTTCTATCTCTCCTCTCTAAAAATGCCCTGGGAGATCCTATCAGGCCCACAATGGTGCGACAGCATTGAGGTGTGAAAAGTAGCAAAAGCAGAACAATTGTGCTGCGATTAAGCCTCGGTTACAGTTCATTCCCGCCTCTCTGCCTCTATCTGGAAAATTCAATAGAGTAACCTTAAGAATTTAATTGATGCTGCCAACAGGATTACAAAGCCGGGGCTCAGTGGAGGCCAGGGACAGCTGATTAGCAACAGGGTAATTGTTAATTGATTGATGTATCCCCTTACCTCTCTCCATGGGCCTTTTATAAAGTGTTTTGTTTGCAGCCGGGCAGCTCAGTACAGCTGGACAGCGCATTACCATACATCTTCCTTTCCCTGCTTCTCCAGACTCTGAGAGAGGAAGGCAGGACAAAAGACAGCAGAGAGACAGGAGTGGAGGTCGGTCATGAGGGCTGTCCAGTGCCCCATGACTCAACGAACAAAAGCAACTGACACTCCACTGCAACAGAGTTACTAGCACCTTCCCTCTCCACTGTAGTTCTCATTCCCTGGTAGCAACACTTTTTTCTCATTTTGCCAAAGCTTCTCCCTGTAAAAAGATCCATTTACCTTCTTATTTTTATTGTGTACATTGAACAGAGATGTGCAAACCATATAATTCTTTTTCTGGTGAATTTGGTGAGCTTTTCTGAGGAACCAACACTCTCGTTGATGTGTTTTCCTCATTTAAGTATGCGTAGAATGGTCTTCAGGGATTACTTTCTAACTTGCCAGCCTACACAAAATAATATGATGAAGGATTTTTGACCTCATGCTTATTATTGGAATTTGTCTATTTCTCTTTGACAGTAACACTGTCATCTGATACGTCAGACACAGTAAAGCCTCTGTTGCGTCTGTAACATCTGAGTCATGAAAGAGTGAATGCTGTGGGATTGTTATGTTGTTCAGTGTGTTTGCTTTCTCATATCAATGGGATACAGCCTATCTTAGGCAAGTCTGTCCAAGTCCAGCCTAGCTTAATATCTCAGCCCAGTCTAGCCTTGCCCTATCAAGTCTAACCCACCCCAACCGAGTAATATTTATTCCTGCGGGTTCTCCTAAACACCCTCTGTGCTGGCCGTTCCTCTAGGGGATCAATAGATTCTTAATAATGAAGAATTTATTCTGGTTTCCTGCTGGAGTTATTGTATTCAGACTTGATTAAAGGAAATATTGCCACAGAAGCAGTTTTCCAAATGAAAGGCTTGAAAACTTTATAACCTTGTTTGGAAAGATTTATTTTTTATTTTTTTCAAACTCTAGGGTATATAAGTATATGTGGGTAATTCTACAATTACGGGACATTTGACATTTGTCATTGAGAAAAAAAAAAAGTTTATTTTTTCCAAGAACAAATATGATCTTACATAGCACCCTTAAAATTCAAAATATTTGGTATTAGCCAAACTCAGGATAATCAGGTTTCATATATATATATATATATATATATATATATATATATATATATATATATATATATATATATATATATATATATATATTTTTATTTATTATAATTTCTTTTTTCTTTTTTTATGTTTATCTACTCACTTATTATTATTCTTGGAGATTTTAACAAGGCAAATCTCACACGTGAACTGCCCAGAAATACACTGGATCATTGCTACACAACAATAAAGGATGTATATCGCTCTGTCCCACGTGCAGCTTTAGGACTCTCCGATTACTGTCTTGTTCATCTTCTTCCGACCTACAGACAGAATCTAAAATCAGCTAAACCTGTAGTAAAGACTGTAAAAAGATGGACCAATGAAGTAGAGCTGGAACTACAAGCCTGTTTTGACTGCACTGATTGGAGTGTTTTTGAAGCTGCAGTCACAGGCCAGGACGAGTTCACAGATACTGTGACATCATATATCAGTTTCTGTGAGGACATGTGCATTCCTACTAGGACTTATTTAATATACAACAACGACAAACCATGGTTTACAGCAAAACTCAGTCAGCTTCACCAGGCCAAAAGGATGCTTACAGAAGTAGGGATAAAATCTTGTGCAGTCAGGCCAAATACAGACTTAAAAAGGAGATTAGAGTGGATAAAAGCTATTCTGAAAAGCTGAAAAAACAGTTTTCAGCTAACGACCCTGCATCAGAGTGGAGAGTCCTGAAAGACTTTACCAGCTACAAGACACCATCCCCCAACACTGTAGGGAATCAACTACTGGCAAACGACCTGAATATGTTTTACTGTAGATTTGAAAAGCCCAGTCTCACAACCCACACCCACTCCAGCCTTCACAGCACACAAACATTTACACCTCCTGCCACCACCCTCCTCCCCTCTCCTGCTACTCAACATGCACTTAAGGTCTGTGAAGATGATGTGTGTCGGGCCTTCCAGAAACAGGAGACAAGAAAAGCACAGTGCCCAGATGGTGTTTCACCCACTTGTCTAAAATCCTGTGCTGACCAGCTGGCCACCAATTTTACACAGATCTTCAACAGATCACTGGAGCAGTGTGAAGTTCCCTGCTGCTTCAAATGCTCTACGATCATCCCGTCCCAAAGAAGCCCAAGATCAAACAACTTAATGACTACGGACCCATCACTCTGATGTCTGTGGTCATGAAGTCATTTGAGAGACTGGTGTTGGCCCACCTGAATGACATCACTGAACCCTTTCTGGATCCCCTTAAATTTGCTTATAGAGCAAACAGGTCTGTGGATGATGCAGTCAATATGGGACTCCATTACATACCAGACAGTCAAGGGACTTATTCAAGGATACTATTTGTTGACGTCAATTTGGCTTTTAACACCATCAACCCCACTCTCCTATGGACTAAATTAACCCAGCTCTATCTATCAGTGGATCATCAGCTTTCTGACAGACAGGCAGCAGCTAGTGAGAATAGGGAAATTCACCTCCAGCACATGTACAATCAGCACTGGTTCCCCCCTCTACTCAAATGACTGCACTGCCAACGACCCCTCTGTTAAGCTCCTGAAGTTAGCAGATGACACTACAGTCATTGTCCTCATCCAAGATGATGACGAGTCTGCATACAGAAGGGAGGTTGGACAACTGGCTGTCTGGTGCAATCAAAACAATCTGGAGCTGAACACACTTAAACCAGTGGAGATGATAGTGGACTTCAGGAGGAACACCCCAACATTGACCCCACTCACCATTCTAAACAGCACTGTGGCAGCAGTGGAGTTATTTAGGTTCCTGGGCAATACCATCTCACAGCACCTGAAGTGGGAGACCCACACTGACTCCATTTTGAAAAAGGCCCAGCAGAGGTTGTACTTCCTTTGCCAGTTGAGGAAGTTCAACCTGCCACAGGCGCTGCTGACACAGTTCTACTCAGCAGTCATTGAGTCTGTCCTCTGCACTTCTGTAAGTGTCTGGTTTGGTTCAGCTACCAAGTCAGACATCAGAAGACTTCAATGGATAGTTCAGACTGCTGAGAGGATTAGTGGTGCTCCCCTACCCACCCTTCTAGAACTGCACACATCCAGAGTGACGAAAAGGGCTGGTAAAATCACTCTTGAACCCATTCACCCAGCCCACTTCCTCTTCGAACTGTTGCCCTCTGGCCGGCGCTACAGAGCACTGAGCGCCAGAACAGCCAGGCACAGGAACAGTTTTTTCCCTTAGGCCATCCACCTCATGAACAGTTAAAACTGCCCCCAAATACTTTCCTTTGGTCAATACAACCATGTGCAATATTTAATCCATTCATATACTTACCTACTTATATCCATATTTCATTTATATTCTTTAACATATCCTACCTCTTCTTCTATACATTACATCACCTGCACATACCTGTATATCTGAATGTAAAATATTCTAACAACATTATTGCACTATTGTATATTTATATATTTTTTTTAATGTTATATCGTATTATTTTTTATTATTATATATTTTTTTTATGTCACTATATGTATATATGTTTAAATGTATATGTTTGTATGTATGTATATATGTCACATGCTCTTGCACTGGAAGCTTCTGTCACCATGACAAATTCCTTGTGTGTGTAAGCATACTTGGCAATAAAGCTCATTCTGATTCTGATATATTGCTTAATTGGTCAACTATGTTACAGACAAATTAAGCTATTTTTCAGACTTTGGGAAAATACCAAGAATTAACCAATTAAGCTGGTTGGATAGATTATGTGACCACTTACCAAAATCATCAATTACGGTCATTAACACTTTAAGGAAAAAAATATGTTACCTATTGTCCACTATGTTAACTTTACTGGGTAACATAGTTGACTGGTAATTTAATTGACATTTTTAATATTTTGGGCCTATTCACAACATGGAGGCCTACTACTACAGAGCACATGCTATCTTTGTTAATATATTTTCATAAATATTACATAAGTTACATAAAAATAAAAATAAATTATTATACAATTTTGAACAGATAATACTTGAGCGACAGTGTTGACAATCAGTTAAACAGCCTTGGATTTTTAACAAATATTTTGATAAAAGAGAGAACATACCTTCAAGTCCTCCATCCATTTGTTTCTTGAGTAAATGACATCACGCTGTGCAAATCATGTGATATTCGGACAAACCATTCCTTTTTGAGGTGGGATTTTCCAATGTGTAACTTAGTTGACAATGATTTATAGGACACACATAAAATGAGGTATATCTCAATAAACACGTATTATTTTTGCAGTATATGCCCAAGTGTCTTGCTTATCATAACTAGCTAAAGAGAACATAAAAAAAAAAAATAAATAAAAACTATATATATATATATATATATATATATATATATATATATATATATATATATATATATATATTTGAGGTAATTTTAATGTTTATTTGCAAAGTAGAATGACCAACTCTATAAAAGTGGACAGATGAAAACCAAGGTGCTTTTGTTATATCCACCTTCTTTTTGATGAGATTTTATGAAATGTAATTATATACATATATTTATGAATATATAATTAAGCACTGTTACAATATATTGATGAAAATGTAGTATATATATATATATATCCCACACATATGAAATGTCCTGCAATTTTAGAATGAGCCATATACAGTGTATGTATATATATATATATATATATATATATATATATATATATATTCTGTGAACTTTTTTCAAAGCTGTTTATATTATAGTGAAACAAATAGGTGTCTGACTTGGACTAAAGATAGTGCTTCTGTACTGCCAAAAAAAATTGCCTTATATGCTAATTTCACAGTTATATAAATAAAACAGCTTGTAATGTACGGTCATGTGTGACATGTTTTCAGTGGTGCTCTAATTGAAACAGTGGCCGCAGACAGCTTGTTTCATCACTTGCTTGCAATGAACCATATCTGATTCGTCATTAAGTAATTATAAATGCTAATGCAAATAAAGTACCTTTCAAATGGAGCACCCCTTACGAGAAAATTAATCACAAGAGCTCCAGCAACAAGGCCACTGCTGAGGCAGGCACAGACCGTCACTCTAGTCTTCACATGCTGATATGAAAGGGGAGACAGATCTTAATGATCTCTGGAGGATTCCTTCAGAGAGAGATTTTGAAGAAAAAAAAAATAAGGGTCTCTCTTTCCTGTTCTCCCTCTCTTACAACACACTCTTTCGCATTCCAGTTCTCTCATTCTTTCTCACTCTCCCCCACTTTCGCTCTTTCTCATGTGCATGTTCAATTTTTATTGCATTAATAAGTGAGTGAATGAATTGCAGAGAACAAGCCAAAACATTTTGTATCAATTAGAGGATGGTGAAGATTTGGAAATTAGATTCCTGTGGGCCATAGTAGGGGAATGGACCAGCCCCCCACATTCCACACCTCTCATTCTCTACTTTAGATCAGTTTTTACAAATATATAAAGCAAAAACGAAAAGAAATGATAATAATCAAAGAATAATCAAACATTTCTTGCTGTCTTGCTGCATGTCATTTCACCATCTTTAGCATCCTAACAAAATATAGTTTTGTATTTTAGACAAAACTCTGAAAAAGTAACTGCTAACCTTGCTAACTTTGCTCAATATTATTTCATATATATGTGTTCTGTTAAATATGTTAATGATGTATTTGTAGAAATAATAATGGTCTTACAGTGCAGAGAATACTCCTCCTGTAGCTTGGAGGTCAATAGGCTACTCAACTGACAGAGACCTTAAACACTGATCAGCTTTTTACATTTATTTATTTAACAGAAACCTTTATCCAAATCAAATGAAATGTGTGTGAAATTAGTGTACAATGTAAGTTCAGGAAGTTTCAGTAATAGTATATGCTAAAATACATTTTTTAATGTAAACTTGGATTATATGGAGAAACTACAGATTTTACAGATTACTTTGATCTTTCAGAACTGTATAATATATACACTGGAAATGAATTAAATCAATACTCTAAGTAACTGGACTATTGCTAATCAATATCTGTTTGTTGTAGTGTGTGAATATGTTTGGACATAAATATGTTCAATGTGTGTGTACATGTGTAATTAAGGTGACAAAAACAAACATGCACACACACACACTCTGAGGATGCATCGATCACACTGTATAATGACTTTTCTTATCAAGCCTAAAGTGCTCTCTCTCTCTCTCTCTCTCTCTCTCTCTCTCTCTCTCTCTCTCTCTCTCTTTCCACCTTTGCATTGTCAGAATGGCTCTGACAATCAAAAAGAGGGATTGGGCGCTCTTTCACTTTTAATCTGAGAGTAACATAAAACTTCTACCTCTCTCAGTACTCCTAACACACACACACACACACACACACAGAGAGAGAGAGAGAGAGAGAGAGAGAGAGAGAGAGAGAGTCACACGATGATCACATACTGTAAAACTACAAGTGCATTGAATTAATGTTCCCTTTGTTAAAGATTTATAAAGGGGTTCATTAATGAATAATATGGCATGTACAAATGCATTATACATATGTGATATGAGGATATAACAACATACATAAGAAAGGCAACATTTCATGCAATGCTTTCCAAATAGTGAACTATTTTTACTTGTTATAAATGCTTAATAAAGTCATTTATTCATATTTAACATTAAGGTTATATAAAGTTTTACATAAACATAACTTACTTATGTAAGTGTGATGATTGGATACTTCATACAATATTTATAAAATAAAGAAATACAATTTACCATTACATTCTTTCATTAAAGGGATAGTTCACCCAAAAATGAAAATTCTCTGATAATTTACTCACCCTCATGCGATTTTTTTTGGTGGCAAAAACTCTGAAGGTCCAAATATCACATAAAGCCATCATAAAAGTAATCCATACGACTCCAGTGGATTAATCCATATCTTCTGAAGTGATCCAATCAGTTTTGGGTGAGAACAAATAAAAAGATAACTCCTTTTTCACTGTACATCTTGCTATTGCAGCCTCTAGGCACAATCATGATTTCAAGCTCGATTACACTTCCTAGTGCTTGATACATGCACAGAGCGCTGATCAGAAATCTTCTATACCAAGATAACAACCTCTGCGTTTTTACCATAGGAGAGAGTGTAATGGTCAACTAGCGTGTTTCGCCAGTAAGTCACTATTTGCGGATATCATACAAATGAATGGGGAGAGCCATAATCCAATATCTTGCATTCACAAAATTGTCTGTGTCTTCTAATATAAAACAATATTGTATTAAACCACACACATTTTATTCCAAAAAGAATGTTTAGTGTAAAACATGTTGAAGATTAGCAGACAGGTGGTCAGTTCATTAAGTGATGAGCTATTTCCTAACAAAAGCAGTTAATTCAGCATACTGAAGCTTCTCCTCCATAGACGTCCAGCATCTTGTCTCCTCACCAGTGTACTGCCATAGAATATCTATGGGACCGTCGCAATATATTATTTTATGCTAAGTTTGTAGGCTTCCCTTGCTGGAAGGGCTCTGGATAGGACGTGTAATTGAGCTTGAAATCACAATCGGCAAGGAGACTGCTGTCAATATTTATAGTGAAAAAGGAATCACATTTTGGTCTGTTCTCCCTTAAAACGGATAGGATCGCTATATGAGAAGACATGGATTAAACCACTGCAGTCATATAGATTACTTTTTTGGTCACCATTCACTTGCATTGTATGGACCTACAGAGCTGAGATATTCTCCTAAAAATCTTCTGTTGTGTTCTGCAGAAAAAAGAAAGTCATACACATCTGGGATGGCTTGAGGGTGAGAAAATTATGAGAGAATTTTCATTTTTGGGTGAACTATCCCTTTAAGCAATTTGATAAAGGGAACAAAGAAATATTTTTTTGGTTTTGTTTTGTTCTGTGATTTTTGGTACCCATTTCTGTCTCTAATGAGAGTATTGCAAATTTAGAGTGATGTGGGTATGTATATTTAGCTGTAATATTCCTTGCCACTCTGAAAATTGCATTTTGATACAAGTTGCTGCGCTGTGGCTGCTATTATTTTTCCAGCAATTTTGTTTTATCACAGTTTGTTTTCACTTGTCAGTAGGGTTCTCGGCCTTGTCAAATTCCTGGATACCTGTTCAATGACCGAAAAACATATTGCTGGCCATCACACAAGAAATAAAACATATTGTTTATTACCACATGTATAGCATATATTTCAATCAAACATTAACATCAATACACTCAAAAATATATTTTAGACTATTTTTAAGGTATGGATTTCAATTTCATAACAAAATTCCAGCAAAATATTGATTGTGATTTTTAACTAAATTACTGAAACTGAAAATATTCATTTTATTTATTTATTTTAAAAATTACTAAAATCAATTTGATGGAATTATGTTATAAACTGAAATCTGATAGACTAATAGCATTGAGCAAATTTTTAAATTCTTGTCTTAATTTTTTTGTGTTTTACAAGTAAAGCAACCAAAACAAAAGAGTGCAAAATAAACAGTAACCCTATCCATAACACATTTTTTTATATATAATGACATACTTTTTTATTCATGTTAAGATAAATTATAGCCATTGCTAAAGCTCAAACAAAGCAATACATTTCCCTGCTTTGTAGTAAACACTAACACAATAAATGAAACCTTTTTAATAAATGTTTTTATTAACGTTTATTGGTTTAACAATAGAACAATGAAAACCCCTTTTCTGTCGACCACTAATATTAATATTTTATTAGAAACGCATGTTCTCTAAGAAACGTTGAATTCAGTATTTCTCATTGAAAGCACACCATTCGGCCTCTATAAGTCAAGCATCTAGATAGAGTACTCTCAGACTTGCAGGCAAACAGATGTCTCGCATTTTATTTGATCGATGCTCTGTTTCTGCTGCTGTTGTTTTTGTGTACAGAGCATACAATTTAGGTTTGCGGCTTTTGAGCATGCAGCACAGAGAAAACATTACCCTGCATTCATAGCCATGCGCTAAAGTGCTCATCAGACTCATTTTACACACGTCAGGAAAATATTAAAATTCCGGGACATTTTGCGTCCCGGAATGGAATTTTATTTTTCTAGGACAGATGGCCAAATACCGGGAATGTTCCCGGAAAATCCAGGACGGGTGGCAACCCTACTTGTCAATCACACGTTTCCTTACCAGACTGGACCATATCGTAAAGTACTACATACTGTACTTGTTGACTAATATTAAAAAATAATTTCACTTGATATGTTCACCACCAGTTCAGTCATTTTTCTCATTGACAATCCAACACAATCACACAGGAAATTGATATGTTGGTTCCGAAAGTTCACATAACCTGAAATTGATCCCATTCTGCCGAATTAATGACTAGCGTCATCCCCCATCAGACATTTGTTTGCAACAATTCAAAGGTGTGCACCTTTTCCTCTGGCACTACTGATAGCATGAATGTTACATTTTCGTTCTAAAATTACATTTTATCTCCACTGATGGTTAGGTTTAGGGTTGGGATTGAGGTGTTGGGTTAGCGTTAATAAAATATGCATTATGTCAATTACAACTAAAAAGTGACACCACTCTGTAGACATTTCACCTAGAAATTCTTGCTCACATCTGCCCATGTGTTCAACAACACTTCCAGCTTTTGCCACTGGGGGCAGTGGTTTGAATTTCAGTAAGCACAGACCAATTTCAGCTGCAGATCTTTAAAGTGCGAGCAGTGTGGACAATCTGCTGTTGTTTACGTGGTTGCGTCCGAATCCTAAGGTAGCTGACAGCATTTGCGAAGAGTTTTGGCGGTAACCAAGCATGTGTTTAACCCTTGTGCGACCTTTGGACATTTTTGTCTTTTTCATTGTATTTTTTTCGATCATTTTGCCAACGGCATAAATTTTGCCAAAGGTGTGTATTTTGGGGGGAATTTTGACATTTCAACCTCAGTTCCTATAATACATCTATAATACACAAAATAGTTACACTCAGGACCTTCAGGACAAAAATGTCCCCATTGAAACCCATTAAAATGGCAATATTTGATCCCAGTGCCATTAAAGCATAAAATCATGAATTCTATGATATTATGCTTTCATTCCGGAGCCCTGGCTTCACAATTAAAATTTTTAATATTTTCCACCAGATGGCGCCATTTTTCTCATGTTTAACCTATGGAGCAAATACATGCTTTTTTCCTATTTTCTGTTTGCTGTATTATAGAGCGCTGCAGGCCAATTGAATAAATGATGCAGCTAAAATTGTGTGGGTGTGTTGGTATGGATGTCAGAGTGTGTTTTGTATGTGTGTATTGAGAAATGTTTGTGTTTGTGTGTGCGCGCGCGCGCGCATGTGACAACAACAGTGGCATTATGTAAACAAACTGTCATTTAAAGGGTTAAAATCCTGAAAATGAATGAACATTTGGTAGCTATGATCAGGACTCAGTGAAGTCAGTGAAAGTGGAAAATAATATTAATATTTTTATGGCAGTTTTTGACGCGGACATTTTTGTCTTCTGTGGTCCTCTGAGTTTTATTGACACACAAGGGTTAATAACTACAATACTACTTTCTCGTTAGAAATGAAATCAAAAGTTGGAAAAAGTGGAAAAAACGTACATTTATACAAATATCAGTTTATTTAGTATTGCGCAGGGGTTACTCATTAGTCGGTCTATCGTATGAAAGGGAGATGGATTAGGCAGTGAAGAACAAACCCCTGCTGCTCCAGAAACATCATTTGCTGGACACATCAATTTGTTCCTCTGCTACAGAGAGCTGGGAGCAATTGGCAATATTCCAGCTCTCTTCTCTCTGTCTCTCTCTTTTTCTCTCCCCCTGTCTCTCTCTTCCCCTCTTTCTCCCCCTCTCATCTACATATCTTTGTTATCAGGTTGGTTTTTGTGTGAGTGTGCGGCAGGGTTATCATGCCATCTGGACTGAGGCTCCTCGCCGCCTCTCACAAATTAAAACCCAACCTGTAAAATCAGCAAAAGAAACAATAAGCACCTTTAATCTCACACTCCCTTCACCTGCTTTTCAAAGGGAAAAGAAAAGCCCTTTATTAATTAGACTGGCATCAAGCGACCGTACATAAAACAATGTCCCTCTCTTTTTATTCTCCTCTCCCATATAATGACTTTGGGACTGATGGAAAGGCCTCTTTGAAGATGACATTCAAATCCTGACATTTGAATTATTTTATGTGTATCAGAGAGTCAGGCCTTTGTCAGGCCTGTCGTGGTGCTGTGTGTATGCAGTGGCAGGCTATCTCTTTGTAAACCACTGCTGACTGCGATTGTTTATCCACCTGGGGGAGTTGTGATTTCTTTTTTTTTTTCATTCATCGTGAGAATTTTATTACATGGTAACTTTAAGTGTTATGGGAAAACGACAACAAAAATCTGTGAAGTTAAAGGGGTCGTGCCATTGTTTTTGCACCAAAACAATCATAATTCAGTAATATATGATCATTTTCCATCCAGTCTCTGGCGCGCTGTCTGAAACGCTCGGTTTTGGCGTAAGCGCCTCCTTTAAATTTCAAAGTTAATGCCCACTGTTATGATTGGCTAAAAGACAAAAAAAACAAAACAAAAATGCACATACATAGTCCAAAGCACGGTGAAACAAGACGTACACATATACAGTATCATGTTGCACTGAGGCACAGATCGCTGGAAATGCAACGGTATCTAGCTCATGTTTACATACACCAACAAATAAAAATAGCACAGATGGGTGCAAGAAGGCATCTAGGATGTGTTTGTGCTCAAAACAGCAAGAGACAGAGCAGCTAATGAAACAGAATGGCGTCTTCTTTTCAGAGTTGTAACTTGACACCGCGTCTTTTAAAAGTGGTGCAAGATACATGACAACAGTCAAAGACGTCTGTAATTCAAAATAGTCCAGATGGGTCACCTTTGGTGTTCAGGAATAGTTAGGCCACACTAGGCCTGTTTGTCCAAATCTCTCTTTGTGAGTATGAATGGAGCGGAAGTAGGCAGGGCCAAGGGTGCGATGATGTAAAGTAGGTGTTGAGCTGTAGTGGCAGTCATGAATTAATGTACCCCTTGTGACAAAGGGAAGTCACGGAAGTAGAGAATGAGGTGTTTTTGCAGCTTGGTTTCAATAAATGCTTTCATTGCATTGGGGATTAAGTTTTGAGTTCTAATATTTACAGTGTGTTTTTATAGTATAATGACTGCTTAAAAGTCAAAATATCAAGAAAGAGTATTTTTCTTGATATGACAAATTTCAAAATGTAAGAAAAGAATGAACAGATTTCATATAGATATCATGCTTTTAGTGCAAATGTGGTGTGATAAAAGTGTTTTATCAATTAGAACTTTCCAATTAAGTGCAAAACTGTGTTTCCACATTAAATTCAGCATCAAAATTGGTTAACCTTCTGGAGTCAAAATAAAAAAAAATTATCTGTAAAATATGCATCAGGAAGATTTATGTCTATCAGTAAGTGACTAGCAATGCTCAACACATGCCACCTTTGTACGATTTTTTTCCTTTTTGCCTGTCAAAGTTATGATCTAAAATCAGAATAATCCATCATGCTGTCGTGTAAAAAATTATGAAATGCTCTTAGGGAAAACATTCTTCAAAGAGAGGTAAACCAACATTTAACAAAGGCATTTTAAAGTCAGCATTAACTCAACTGCAAAGTCTGCAGAAAAGAAGAGGAAGGGGAAAAAGTAGAGGAAGGTAAAAACATTGGTCCCTTATTCCGTAGGCTGGCCAGTGGAAAAATATATATCTAAGGCATGCAACATTAGCATGGTACTGTGATTTATGGAATAATTTATTTATATAAAGTGAATATCTAGGGGAAATTTTAAGTCCCTAATGATCTAGTACCAGGGGTGTTTAATTGTCAGAAATGTCTTCTGTTGAGTTAATCTTATTACATAATGTGATAACTGAGTCCCACAAGAAAGGTTTACAATTAGAAGATCATTTTAGAGGGTGAAATCTGCATCCCAAGTGGAATATTGGCCAGAAGAGATGTACTGTAAGCACGAGAAAACAATGAGATAATGAGATGTTAGTTTGGAAGAGAGGAGAGGAGAGGAGAGGAGAGGACATAGTTTACTTTAAGGGGTACATGGAGGATAGTGATAAGGAACAGAAAGAAAAGAAAGAACACTGTAAAAAGGAGGGTTGTGTTCACAAGAGAGGGTTCACGGCCCTTGATCTCACAGGGAAGTGAAATCAGCATGTGCTAAGTGCAGCATCTTGTAGGTTTCAGCCAGGCTTTCAGCAGGAGCTTGAGCCCATACTGTGCAGAGGGAACTCTGGTGCATCCGCCTGAACACTGTGGAGAGGAAAAAAATGGAAAATCCTGCTGAGCTCTGCAACCAAACGAACCACAAACTTCAATGATTCTTTTTGTCTTGACCTTTTTGTTACTAATCTATGAAAAACTGCTCTAGTTATTGCTACAGTATTGAAGCCATTAAGCCGATTCTTCTTATTTTAAAAACTTTCTATTTCTTGTGAAACACACTACATGGCCAAAAGGATCAGAGGCCTGTACTAAGAAGCCGGTTTCGGTGGCTAGTCAGGTAAGTTTTAGTTTAGTTTGCCTCAACCCCAGGTTTTAGGTACCATGAAATTGGTCGGTTTTTAGAGGTGTTTATCTCCATAGCAACTTACACTACATGGCTAACCTGCTCCGTAGCAGGTTTCGTTCTGGATTACAGATCGCTAACAGATGCTGAACCAATCAGCTGTGAGTTCAATTACATCTCTGATACAATGAAGTCACTCCCCCGCAGGTGCAGACTGGGACTAAGAAGTGGCCCTGGACATTCTGACCCAGAGCGGACCATCAAACCCAGCCCACAACACACCACACCATAACACACCGGCTCATGGATTTCATTTTCCGGCTCAATTTCAGATACTTGTGTTGAAAAAATTACATTTCTATTGACTTTTAGTCATGACAACGGGCCCCACAGTGCAAAAATTGTCATAACTTTAAAACATATAAAGCCACTGTAAATGTGATAAGTGGATTTTTTAGAGAAAGCACTCAAATAAGCACTTTACGCTCCTGTTATTGTAGTTGTTGTAACTTGCAGTTGATTGTCATTTTGTGATTATCCAGAGCTCATCTTATACTTAATATGTTGTTTTTAGTTGTCACAATTATTGTGATCTGTATGTCAAATAATCAAGTCCATGCGAGTTACAGAGTAAATATGTGCATACTGAAACTGTGCCGCTGTGTAAGCGATTTCAAAATAAAAACCATTGTATTGTTATGACTTTATTAAATGTATTGAATTCTCACTCTGTTATGGGTTCTGTGGGGCCATGTTGGAGCCCAGGGCGGCCACCTATATTGCCTGTAGGACAGGCCGGTACTTGCCAGCGGGCCGGCCCAAATTACCCAGCGGCCCACTGGGAAAAACGCCCGGTGTTCCCGATGGCCAGTCCACCCCTACTCCCCCGTGTCTCTTAAAGCGCACTTTACAAACAAAATCTTAGAAATCCACAAAATCAACTCTTCGTGATAAATTATTTATTTGAGAATCTAAATGTAGATTTTCAGCAGATAGAGTGTTGTATTTCATTTAAAATTGAATTGTTTTTCATTTACCCTCTTTAGCCATAGCAAACAATATCTTTGAAAATATAAACATAACATATTAGGCTGTCTATAAAGCAGCCAGTAAGATGGATTAATATGATACCTGCAAAAAATAATCGTTTTTTTAAATATTAAAAGCTCAAGATTGCTATGGAATGGGGTGAATGCCACCCAAACCCCTTCTTTCTTTCATGGACTCAAGATGAACATACAGTATTTTACTTGAAGTTATAATAATATAAGCAATATAAGCAGTAAACAAAACACTTCTTTTATACTGCATACCAATTTATTTGCATACAGTATTCTAAGTGCTCACTTTTTAATGAATCAATAGTAGCCTTTTTTATTCTTTTTATTTATTACTAAAGAAAATGTACAAATTGTATATCAAGACAAAATAAAAACAAAACACCATGTCATTTTGAATAGCCATTTCAAATAACCATTCACAACATATTCTATAAATAACGTGTGTAATTCATTCATTTACATGTTATATTTTATTTCAAATAAAGTGGAAAGAAAGTTAAGGCATCACCTCCTTTTTTTAATATTAAATGAGATAGGACATCATACCTCATATTTGAACTATTTTTGTTCAAAAATCAAGAATCTGAAGGAAACAATCTATATAAAATTAATTTATAATATTTTAAAGCAAATCACATTTATGTTCGCATCCCAGACTTTTATTATTAATTATAAATGTTATTTGGTATATTTCTGAAATCGTTTCTCTCCATCTTTGAAACTGTGGAGGTTCTGGTTTAAGCCAATATTTTGTAATGTTTTTCAAAGCTGCTATTCTGATTACCCTAAATATATGCTTTCTTCAGTTTTATTTCTTAAGGACAATGGCATTTTACCCAAAATAAAGTTTTCTGGATGTATTTCTATTAACCTGTCTAATCACTTCATTCCAATATTGTCAATTTAGAGAACTCATAGAATTTGACTGTAATGAGCATTATTTTCTCCACAATTTCACCAACAATCCCCTTTTACCATGCTATTGTATTTACTTTGAATAACAGGTGGTATAAAAAAAAATTTGTATCTTCCAATCATATTCCCTCCAAACACTGGATTGATATGTATGAAATGTATTATATGATATTTTGTCCCAGTCTTGCTGATATATTTGTACTTTTAATTCATCCTCCCACCTACATATAATTACAGTGTCCTGTATATCTCTTTCAAGTGCACTCTTTAAAATTCATAACATCTTTTGATTTAAATGTGTTGCTTTGTTTGGGTAGGAACAGGGATATACTAATAGGTTTCCCCATTTGATACATTTCCATTTTCCTCCATTTCACTTTAGATTCTTCGTTCATCCAAATCAATATACGTTGAATTTGGGCAGCTTTATAATAATTTATTACATTTGAGAATTTTAGTCCTCCAATTCTTTTTGAAAACTTTTTGAACATTTTAAGACTAATTCTAGGTTTCCTATTATCCCATGTACATTTACAAAGTAGTTTATTCCATTGTCTTAAAATCACTTTTTATGTACTAACTGGTAGATTTTGAAAAAGGAAAATAAAGTGAGAATCTTAGTGAGAATATTCATCTTTATAGTCTTTAATAGTTTTGTAATCAATAGTAGCCTATATTTATTTGTAATTGTTTTGAGTGATATATAAAGATTTCAATTTAAACAAATATAAAAGTTTTCATATTTTAAATAAATTTAAGCTTTTAAAATGAATAAGCCTGTGTGTTCTTGTTGTGGGCTTACATGAATTCACTTACGCATTGATATACCAGCTGTTTTATATATCTTTTTTTTTTTCACATTAAGAATTAGTGTGCAGCAGTCCTCTTGAGCTCTCGTAGCAGCCGCCGTTTCTTCTTGTTGTGTAAATGTCTTTAATTGCTTCATAATTTTACAGTTATCCCTTGTACTGTGTAAATCATGTGTTTCAAGTCTTCATGATATCATGCTGACCTCTTGAGCAGTGTAAATGCATTTTATTTCTTTATATTTTTCATATGTTTTAAAACAATGTCTTTTGAACACTTTAAATGAATTTAAATTCATAATCATCAGCTTTCAACAGAGAGGTAAATCCCGCTGAGTCTCTCAAGAGAAGTGAATCACGTTCTCTCACACAATTGGTTGTGCGCTGCAAACGTCACTCATTCATGTGCACAAGCACGTAATCTAATCTTAAAGTCAGGATCAAAGCCTGAGTTGACAGAGAAAGTTGATGAGCTGCATCATGGTACCAATTAAGCCTGACTGGCTTGGTTTGAATTTGTCAACCTGAAACCAATCCTGAAACCCTGAGTTTGTTTAGCGACCTTCATGGTACAGGCCTCAGGACACCAAAACACCACTCATATACTGTATGTGAAAGTTGAACATTTAATTTTAAAATCATGGGCATTAATGAGTATGTCCTCCATTTGCTGCAGCATATACTCTTCTGGGAAGGTTTTCTACTAGATTTTGAAACATGGCTGCATGGATTTGCTCCCACTTAAGGCCTTTGCACACCAAACACGAAATTTTGCAGCGATTAACATTTTGAATCGAAACAGTGGATTCCTATGAAGCCATTCACAGCTAAAGCAAACATTTTTAAGGTGAGTATGTCTTATTTATTTTTCGATGAAAGGCCCTGACCTTAAATTATAAGTTTTGGATCACGTGGCAGAAGCTGCTGCAGTCCAAAACCATTGCAACAGGTGGCACTAAAGCACAGAAAGCTGTTTTGACCACTGACATTAAACACTGAAGGAACTCAAGGAAGAAATCATGAACCAGCAGTGAGGATGTGTGTTTCATTTGCATCAAATGTCTTAAAAATGAAGAAAAAAAAAATCTCATATGGGTTCTCTTAACATGTAAATTGTATAATTTCATCACTGCCTTACATACCCTTTAAAATCTCTCTCATCTGAAGTGGATTGTCTTCATAATGTTTCTGTGTTGCTGAATTTTTTGCCTTTGCATGTAATCTTACGTGAGTTCTCTTATATCTCTAATATAATATTATACAACAGTTAGTTCCGGTCCTCGAATCTGATTGGACAAGAGACATTCCATGAGTACTGATGTCTCAGAACATCAGCACTTGGACGCTTCACTGTTTGTATCACTCCGCTTGTGTTTGTGGCATTCTAAACTAAAGTGTTAGAGAGCAGCACGCATAAGAGCTGCTAGATGAGTGTCTTTTCATTTATCCCTGTGACATTAAAGGTTTTAGCCAGCAGGTGGCGACAAAAGACCATTTTTATGTGTTATGAGCCAGTTAAGTTTGATGTGCATTGAGTCAGCGCCCATCAGTCAGCAAGCGTGTTTTTTTTGTTGTTTTTTTTTAAGTCATCGGCATTGTCTCTCACTCAATGATCGCTTGGATTACTACTACATTACAGCTGGGAAATACAGTTAAACCAACTGCTTCAGCATTAGCTTAAGACTTATCACAGCTGAGAGACAAGTGCGTTTTTTTTTTTTTTTTTGTGACAGTCCTTAGATTTTCCTAATTTTTGTATTTACTTGTTCTTTGAACTGTTGTATAAAAATATTATCACACTCACAATCGTGCTGTATGGCCCTAAATCAGTCTCTCCCCCAGGTTCGCAGGAGGCGGGGTGGACCACCGGCTGACAGAATGGCCGGAAGGGCAGTGTCTCCCCTCCAGAGATGTGGGGGTAGTTGGTCAGACTGGTGGCGCCCCGGCCTGAATCGGGTTGGGGAGGAGTGTGATGAGGAGGAGGGCATAGCTGGGCCATGACGATGCATAGCCAGCGCTGAATCAGCTGATCAGCAGGAGAGCGAGATAAAGGGGAGCCGGAGGTGCCAGTTCAAGAGAGAGAGAGATACGCACGCGGTCACGCTGCATGTGTGTCTGTTCGTTTATGTTGTTTTAAGTTCATATATATCATTACATTTTAAGTTGACTTTTCTGCCGGTTCCCGCCTCCTCCTTGCCCGTCCTTATACTGTTACATTGTGTTAACAGGGGCATTGCCATGCTGGAACAGAAAAGGTATGACCCATTCTGCTAAAAATGTATGTCCAAGGAGATTGCTAGGCTGTATGGTTTATGCTAGTTGCGAAAATGTATGTAAGATACTGCAACAAAGGCATAATGTAAATTGCAATGCAAGTCTGCAATTACAATATAAATTATATTGTGGAAGAAACCATGAATATCCTGAGACTTTATCATGCTGAAATGTTCCTGCGAGGATAGGGGAGAGAGAAAAAGAGAGAGATGCCATTTGTTTTAGTGGCTTTTTGGACGTAAGGCACAGGACAGGGGTCAAAGGTCAAGCCCTTGGCCATTAACTTCCTTGGTGACAGTGTCATGGTGATGTAAGCCGTCCTCAAAGTGCTCCTTTGTGATGGCAATAACTGAACTCATTTGAACTGAAATTCCATTTACAGAGTAAAGCTGGCAGAGAGCCAAACTTTTAAAAGCAGACTGACCTGACCGCCACTCTGGCCAACACCTTCTACTATTCACGTGAAAAATAATACTGGCAGACAGTGAGTTGTTTGTTTGTACTGTGTGGACTAATGTCCTCCAAAGGAGCAGTCATCTGCTGTCATTGCATTGTCACATCATACATACAGCATGGTCCATCTTCAAGGTCCATTTAAACAGACATTTAAAGAGGACAGAAAGGATTCATAGTATTACATTAAAGGGATAGTTCACCCAAAAATGTTCTATACGTTTACTCACCCTCATGATATCCCAGATGTGTATGACTTTCTTTCTTCTGCAGAACACAAATAAAGATTTTTAGAAGAATATGGACCTACAGAGTTGAGATAATGCAAGTGAATGGTGATCAGACCTTTGCAGCTCCAGAAATCACATAAAGGAAACATAAAAGTAATCCATACGACTCCAGTATTTAAATCCATGTCTTCAGAAGCTATATAATAGGTGTGGGTGAGAAACAGAACAATATTTAAGTCCTTTTTTCTCTAATCTCCACTTTAACATTCACTTTCAGATGTGAAAGTGAAACTAAACAGGCACCACACGTGACTTTCAGATATAAAAGTGAAAGTGGAGATTTAGAGTAAAAAAGGACTTAAATACTGATCTGTTTCTGTTGGAGTCTTACGGATTACTTTTATGTTTCCTTTATGTGATTTCTGGAGCTGCAAATGTCTATGTACAACAAAATACAATGTGGTGTGTGATGATTCATTTCACACGCAGCAAGTGATCATAAAAAACATATGACATATAAATTGCAATGGAAAAATTAGCCCACTTAGCCCACAATTTTGTGGCTTTTGTTAGAGATTTAGCTTTGTGCTTAGAAAAGATGGTAAAAGAACAGCAGAGGTGGCTGCTTGTAAGTTCACCGCAACATGATTGTTTCCAGCATGTTGCTGCTTGCTCACACACACATGCTCACACTCACACACAATTGCCTCAAGACTCCCCTTTCCGACCCCCCACGTGTGAGACAAATTTGACATGTTAGATTGAATTTTCGTGTTTTTAACCGGCCAGACATGCCTGCGTTTACACTGACTAGCCAGATGAGCGTTCACCACACACAGCTGTATTGAAACCGTGTTTGGTTCTTTTATTTAACTGTGAATCAGCCTACAACCAACTCTATGCTCTCCTGAATCCCACAAAGGTAAACAATCGGTCTTTTCGAAAGCTGAGCTGTAATGCTACATTTTCAAACACATCTGGCCCATCATTAAAGACCATTATAGTACAAAAGGCTCTTGTGTAGTTTTACATTGTATACAGTAGGTTAATAAATGTCTCATACAGAGCTGACCACTGGGAACATTACAGGCTTAGAGTCTGAGCACTTAAATCTCACACTCTCCATTCATGTTGTGCTGCTAGCAGGATAATTTGCCACGACTGCTGAAACATAAGTGTTAGTGGTTTGATTTTATGAGGCTAGGTAATCAGATAAAGATTTAAGCCTGTGCTCAGTTAATCAGAAACAGTGCTAAACTCACTGCCGTCACTCTGCAAGGCAACGCGGGAATCAAAAAGTCAGTCAGAGGGTAAGTTTGAAATTAGCGTTGCTAGATGGGATGGTGCTAACCTGCACAGGTGCTCCTTACTACCTCTCTGCGGTTAACTTCCTGTTCAAATCCAATCCTTTCCTCTAGTCTACAGTGGGGTCATGTAGGTGGGGTGACCCCTAAACACAAGGCACTCTAACATGCATACATATACACTCAGACATATATAACTTAAATCCAATGGCAACCCACTGAATGATGGTGGCCTCTTTAACCTCCTGAGACCCCCGCGTGACTGCTTTGTGCATTTTTCATTTCCCTTTTTGATTTGTAACTAGTAGAACCTTATAAACAAGCTATTTTCTTTTTTTCTAGAGCAAATAGTTTTCCTAAAATATATATGTCCAAATATGTGGACAGGGGGACTAAGTTGTGAATTTTTTTTAATAATATCAAGCTCTAGAAAGTCTGATTTTTTTCATCAAATAGTTTATTATGTTCCCAGGAGTGTTGGTTATTCATGTTTTTGAGATGTTACACACGTTACAGCTGATTTTCTATAAAGCTGAATAAATCATTCTGATTAAAAGTAATGTCCAGCATCATCCAATCACTGCAAACCATGTTAAAATAAAATGATGCATTATAAAATTCTGAATCTATGTACTGATTATCATTGTCCCATGTCTGTCAAACAAGTTGAGTGATCCAAACATCATCTGCAGCCTGAAACTGAACTTTTGGTCAGATTTTAGGAGTGAATGCACTTAGCTGCATAGAGAGCTATAGGATGCTCCCTTGCTCCCTATTTAGTGACTGACTTAACCTCCAGTGTGCTGTCTGTCTGCACTGGTCTCAGAACAGTTTGAAATACACCTTGTTTTCATCCTAACTTCATCTAAAGCCTCTGAAAGCAACATTTGTCAGTTATTGCATGAATACATTGATTCTCAATGTGAAAACGCACAGTAAATATATAGGAATGCATTTACTAATGTTACTAATGTTGAGGGAACGCGGTCCTATTTTCCACATATGTGGACGCGGGGTTGCACGTGGTTAAAGTGCACTATAATATCTGATAAGAGTGGAAGCTTTCAGCAAATATGTCAAATGATCTCCATCTCTTTCTCTGTTTATCCACTGTTTGGGGTGATAATATAAGTGGCGGTGTAAGGAGAGCTGGGTGTTGTTTTGTAGGCCATTACTCTGTGGCCCCCCACTGCTGTGCCTGTCACATGTAATTAAACATTTGGCCTCCACAATTACTCAGCAGAGTACACATGCCAGCATTCAGCAGCTCTGAATATGCATTTCAAAGCTTCAGCTTTCCCCCTAAAGTGCTGAACTGACAGGAGCAGAGAGGAGATACTTGTAGGGAGGGACAGAAGCAGACAGAGAAAGAGAAAAAGAGAGAGACCGGAGGAAAGGGCAACAGAGGGCATATGCTGGCAGGTTTGGAAGGAATGATTAAAAGAGGATTGGGATTGGGAGGGCATAATTTTTGTGATGTCAGCAGGGTCTAGAGTGAAGCCACATGGTGAATGAGGGGAGAGGAATCGCAACATCAAAACAATCTTTAAACTGTCACCAGGCCTTATACACCCACCCACACATACAAACACACATGCATTACCGTCTCTCTAGGTACACAAGTGCATCTATTCATTTAACTTAGACATTTATACCACACACACAGAGATGCACACACACTCTCACACTAATGAGATCCACAGACATGCTGTCTTAGCTCGCTGACAATATATGCATGCGTAAACATTCTACACTGCGTGTCCGTGGGTTATAAGGTCTTTAATTGGATGCTGCCAACAACGTTTCAGTCGATAATCTTCACCTTTTCTCAGAAAAGAGTTTTACTCTCCTAAAAAGTGGAGACTGTTCAACCAGAAATCTGTGTAGACGTTATATGTCCTACAGTAAGCTTTATTTATCTATTCATTTATTTGTTTACCACCTACATTTACAGAGATTTGACTCCCTCCAGCCGACAATACTTAGGGTCTTACTGTCACACTGCTCCTCCTGCGCCCGCTGTGACTGTTTCTCTGCAGCATTGCTTTACTGTTTTCCTAGTTTAGCCTTATAAATGGAAAACTGTCACTTCCATTCAGTGCACAAGATCTTACAAGAGAAGAATTTTCAGCACTTTCTGGCATACACACACTTAAAGACCTGATTGCCTTGACTGGATAGTGGGAGAGCAGCGTTTGAAAGTTTGGGTCGAAAAGGTGAAGAATTAGAAAGAGGGAGGGCAACTGAAGGAGGAATCCTCGTGCTGCATTCCTGTGGCATTGGTGATAGCAGCTGCCGTTATACTGCACCGGGCCTCTTCTATGCCACAGAGGCCCCAGGTACTTTAGTGAACGCCTCCTTTGGAGGTTGTATTGTGCTGAGTGTCGAGGGCATTGCACAGTGGTCCACTTAGGACAATGGTGCTGTTAGATGACATTCATGCCAACTTGCCAGTGCTGGAGGAATCCGATTGATCAGACACTGATATCAAAAAAGAGATGTATGGGCTATATTCACTTGATTAATATCTGACTTTAATTTCTACACTTGTTGCTGCTTTAGATAAGACAATGTATGTTTAGAAATAATTTATTAACTACTGTTCAATAAATTAGCAACAACCTTTAAACTGTAAATGTGGGGGGGGGGGGATTTGATGAGAATGACTCTGATTCTCATTGTGCCTAAAAACACAGCTTGCCTGTGGTAAAATTACTGTAAAGGCCAGTTCAATACAGCATAGCCTATATCATAGTCTGACATGTACCTATCCAACAATTGTACTATGTGTCGCATCAGAGGCAGCCCGTGCATTTGAAGTCTATGCCTTCAATGCAATTCATGCCATTAAGAAAATATAATTTCACAAGACACCCTATGGACAGACATCATAAATTATGGTTGCAACCAACTAATAATACCAATTGACATTTTAAAAACACTTCCACACAGGAAAGACAAAACTTGAAACAACACTAAATGCTCAAGCAAGCCTAATTTTAACTTCAGCATGATTGTTTTGTGAAATGAATGTCTCCCAAAATGACTTTCAAATATCTACCAAGGAGGTCTATAATACCTGGAAAAATCTATCTAATAATAATTGTTTCAAATGTTGTTTGCAATAAATTTAGTTTTTTCAGGGTACACCATTACTTTTTAAAACTTGAACCGACACTGAATGCTCAAGCCAGCCTAATTTATGCTTAGAAAATTCCTGATGTTACTATAACAATGCAAAAATCACTTACCAATTTACTTGAAGTGAAAATCAGCCCTCCTTTCCTGTTTTTATAAATTGAGCAATCACACGATCATGCAGAACATCTCAGGGTTTTAAACCCATAAGGATCTCTTTCTCAATGGCGATAGTGGATAGCAGCTTGATCTCGCGCTCTTCACTTTCGAATGACATACATCACTTTATGCGTGATTGCGTCACTCAAGGCCAGCTAGAAGGCCTCAACTCACATAGTCATTGCCTCTTCCTAAACTCCTTGATCACTCTCAGTTTCTCATCATTCTCTCCTCACACTTCATCTTCTTCAGTGTCTTCCTCCCTCGCTTAATTTCTGCAGGCTCAGCATCTGTCCACAGCTTTGAAGTTCCCCAATGCTGCAACAAAATGAATTATTCCTACAATCAAATCTGGGTTAATTAGATAACAGGAAAGTCCCTGCTCAGAAGCAAAGTGAATGAATAAGGGAGAATTTGCTGGAGTGTGTGTGCGCATGTGTGTGTCAGATTTTTATTTTTAAAAAACAAAAAAACAATTAAAAACAAAATTGAAAAGTGTTTGGTTAATTTTGCACATTCTTAATGTATATTAACATTATTTAATATTATAATTATATTGTTTATTATAATGTAAACTGTCTGTTACTGTTGCCTGTTGTAATGAACTGGCCATGGAGACGGTGTTAGAGGAAGTTTATTACGAACACAAGCTAACAATCCAAATCGGCAGGCAAATAGAGGTAGTCGTAAAGCAAGCGGTATAATCCAATAAACCAAAAAGACAGTACAACAAGGCAAACAAATTAAAGGGGTATCCAAAAGGCAGTAAATCCAGGAAAACAGGCAATGGTCATAATATGAAAACAAACAGCAAAGGCAATGGGGAAAAACACTTGGTAAGGCAGGGTAAACTGGCAAAATCAAAACGGAACAGCATGGTATTTATATAGTTCAAACAGGAAGTCACAAACGAAGAAACGGTACAGAGTTAGTATTCGGGAGAGGGTTCCCTCTAGTGGTTGTTAGGAGGGGTAACAACCTCGGATGTTACACCTGTTAAGTTTTATATTGTGTTAAGCAGAAGCAATAATTTATTAAGGTGCTCTAAGCAATTTTTTCATGGAAAAGAATGCAAAAAAATATTAATGAAACAAGTGTCCTGAGATATCTCACCAGTCTCTGTGACAGCTCTAGACTTTGTAAACTGCAAACAAAAGTGTGACACTTTTCACCTGTCAAACATTGTGCTCGTTCTCATAGTGTTGTATATGAAGGGGATCATTGAGGCTATGATTCATAATGTTTGTCAGTTGAGGATGCTATTGTGACACTGCTGAATTTGACAGCCACAGGAACAAACAATGCTGCTCTTTTGCTCGGTTTTGGTTTTAAAATTATCTTTGGAGGGGTTTTGGAATGAGGGGGCGTGGCTAATTTCGGCTCAGTCACGTGACCGCTTCAGAATGCTAAAATCGCTTACAGCACCTTTAAGTGGACTTTTTTTTCCAACAAATGCCTCCATACCATGAACAGAAACATTATATAACATTAATGAGATGATAATTTAACAATGTATCTACGAATCTTCCAGTGTGCAAAGAATTTCTGTAAATAATGAGGCCTAATAATTAATGTAATTTGATGGTGTGATTTTAACAGAGCGGTAAACCTGCCAAAATCTGAGGGCAGTTCCTGATCCTCAGCAGAAGAGGCAGTTTGATAAATTACAGGCACAGGCAAAATTTGCATGTGAGTCATCAGGCCATCCAAACAGGCGAGGAATATTAACTTTTTAAAGTGTTTGTTTGTCTTGCCATCATGGCTGCCCATCTGAAGTGGGAAGTTTGTTAATGGTTCATGAGACTTCCCGTGGGACCACATTACCCAGAAGGAAGCGCTCAGTATGCAGAGTGCCAGCCCTCGTATTTCATGCTGAGTATTCTACACCGTTCAAATAAATAGATGTTCGGCTTAGTATTTGACTATTAAGAATCCCAGTTTTTGCGAGAGCGGTTAAAGGATCTTATTTTATTGGCTGGAAAAACTGTGAGTTAGGTTTTGTAATGAAACAGGATAATCAAACTGCACTAACTACAGCTTCTGACCACACACTGGACAGGAAAAGGAAATCACTCTTAATCAGGTGTTGCCATTAATCTTGTTTGCTTTGGACTTTCACCCTTCATTTAACTTGACCCGGTGCACAGGGAGAAAATGAGTGCTCCAACCTGACTGGTGACACCAGTTTGATGAATGATAGAAAAACACAGACTGCCATGTGCAGCACGGCTAATAGCACTAGCTATCAGCAGACAGGTCAGGCAAACGTGCTCTTGCTCTTGACTGACATCTGGCCATTTTGGGGGTGAATGGCGCTGGGGGTTCGCCCTTTTCGGGGTCAGCGCTCAGGGCCTGTGAATGCCCTTGTGTGTGTGCCTATAGCTGAATATTTAGTCTTTTTTGTTTCTTTTCCTGTATATTTGGGGTGCTGCGGGCTAAGGCCTTCACACCTGTCAGTGCTTTGCGACTGTTTATTAGAAGTGAAAGAATGTGCACCACCTTTAGCCTTAACTTCCACACAAAATATCACACTATTTTCTAGGGTCAAGACTCGTCGGAAGTCCAATAAGTTTAACCCTTATGTAATCTGGTGTGTTTTATTTATGCTAAAAAAAATGTGGCATAACATTGGTGACCAAGATGTATCTGAGCTGTTTATAAGATGTAAGTTTGTCTTTTAAGACTGCTTGTTATCCAGGTCATTGAAAGATGTCTAGAAAGGTTATTCTAGTCAACTGGACATATTTCTCTGTTGCAACAACAGAACACTCGTTTACATGCACAGTTATAATCAAGCTATGGCAAGTTGTTGCATATTAGAGCTACAGTCTTCATTTGTCTGTCCATGTATATGTGACACAATGCATAATTGAATATTTGAAGGAAGGATGTCAACTAAGGAAGTTTAGAAAGTAGGGGTATACAGCAAAGCCATTATTTGTATCCAGTGGCGGCCTGTGCATTTTAAGTCTAGTCTTTCAGTGCAATTCATGCCATTAAGAAACACAGTTTCACAATGAATAAGACACCGTATGCCTATCATACATTACGTGGCAGTCAACTAATAATACCAACTGACATTTTAAAAACATTTGTCCGTGCACAAAAGCCAGAACCAAGGAGGTCAAATACCAAGAAAAAGCCATCTAATATTTGCAATTTCAATGTTGCTTGCAATAAATTTTGTTTAGTCAGGGTATACAGTTACTTTTCCAAACTTGATCCGACACTGAATGCTCAAGCAGCCTAATATACACTTAGAAAACTCCTGATGTTGCTATAACAATGGAAAAAGCACTTACCAATTAGCATGAAGTGAAAATCAGCCCTCCTTTCCTGTTTAGTTAATCAATCACACGATCATGCAGAACATCTCAGGTTTTTAAATCCATAAGGATCTCTTTCTCAGTGGCGATGACAGCCGACTCATCAGCAAGATCTCGCACTCTTCACTTTCAAATTATGTACATCACTTAAAGCGTGATTGCGTCACTCAAGGCCAGCAAGAAGGCCTAGACTGGGACATATCCTAAAGACTACACCCACAAGAACAAATCAATCAATCTGATTGGCTGATTAATCTGACAATCTGACATTAGATGCGCATTCATTTGCACTTTTGAGGGATTCTGTGGAAATTCTGAAGGCCTGACGGGGTGGAGCTCAAACTCACACGCTGCTTCGGCTAAAGAGCATGCGATTTGTGAAACAGTCATCACACGTTGCTTGTAAGCATCGAGGAATAAATTCTGATTGGATAAACTTTTAGTTTTTTGCTATTCTTTTGTAGATGAATTAGGAGTGGAAAGCTATTGAAAATATATAGGCAAAAAGGTGAATGAGAATGAAAGGATGAAAAAATATTTATTTATTAGGCATGTTACGCCAGCAGAGAGGGCTTTGCTGGCCCTGAGAAATCACCACTGTCTGTATCTGTGTCTGTATGCTATGGCAAAATGATCAGTATCTGTATTCCGATATAACTGAAAACTACAAGTGAATGCAAGTGAATGGTGATCAGACCTTTGTAGCTCCAAAAATCACATGAAGGTAACAAAAAAGTAATCCATACGACTCCCGTGTTTAAATCCGTACCTTCAGAAGTGATATGATAGGTGCGGGTGAGAAACAGATCAAAATTTAAGTCCTTTTTTATTGTGAATCTCTTCTTTCACTTTTACATCTGAAAGACACATGTGGTGGCTGTTTAGTTTCACTTTCAAGTGAATTTGAAAGTGGAGATTTAGAGTAAGAAAGGACTTAACTATTGATCTGTTTCTCCCCACACCTATCATATCACTTCTGAAGATATAATAACCACTGGAGTCATATGGATTACTTTTCTGTTTGCTTCATGTGATTTTTGGAGCTACAAAGGTCTGATCACCATTCACTTGTATTGTATGGTCATACAGATCTGGGATGGCATGAGGGTGAGTGAATGATATGAGAATTTTCATTTTTGGGTGAACTATCCCTTTAAGACCTGCGTTTCCTTTCATAGTATACTCTGCAAACCAATACAAACTTGTTCGATGAATGCAATACTATTTTAGTATAGGCAACGGCACCCTTACGAAAAGCCTAGTGTTGCCGCAACTTGCTGCAAACTTGACGCAAATATACCTCTCATTAATTTTCACATGCAAATAAGCTTTGTGGCAAACTCTTTATTGTCACAAAAGGATTGCTGCAGGTTCACCGGTGGAGAGCTACAAACTTCTGGCAAATATTTGCGGTGAATAGCAAGCTCATTTTTTTGCGAAAACATTGAGTAGCAAATTTGCCAGAACTCTAGATTATTTGTAAGGGTAGGTACATGCGCCGACAATGCGCGCAGACAAGGAGTGTCCGTGTGTCGAGAAAATCTGGGCCGTGCACGGATAGTCAGCGCAGACTGTGCTGCTGATTTAAATTTGCATCATGTATACTGTGCATGGAGCGATCACCAACATGGACAACCAAAGTATATACAGTATAAGCTTTATATAAAAGGCCTTTATAACATCTAAACACTTTTACTTTAGCGCATCACTTGTAAGGCGGCAAATTTTACTGTTTGCATTACATTATCAAGTACATTTACAAGCTTGTGATCGAATTACGCAGTTTCTCAATTGAGAGAGTGTTGCACTTGTGATGTAAAGGATTGAGGTATGAGTCCTGAAGAGCATGCAAGTAGACACATGAGCTAAAAGTGTCATAAAAGCACCAGAATTTGATGTGGTTGCTTCAGCAATAGTGTATTTCATCTCACATTTACTTTTATGACTCTATTAGTTAGGTTTAGGATTAAGGTTTAGGGTAGGTAGGTTTGTTTTATTGATTTAAAACTCTATAGAGCCCTAAAAACCACCCACACAATGGAAATTTCACCTCAGAACTGCCACAACATGGAACCACGTAATATAATTTTGCAAAAATGTAGCCACAGTCAAGAGACTAGGCTGTGCTAGACTAAGCCAAGCTACAATTGCATTTTTTAGGTCTATTAGTCCAGCTTCGCAAAGATTGGTCTGGAACGTTTTCAATTAGAAAAAAGCGCTTATATGACGAATTATTGTTTTAGTCAAGCTTTTGAAAGTGCTTTTAAACTTAATGAGAAACACATAGAGAAACAGCTCTACTAGATATGTTTAAGTTGGCTCACATTGTGTTCATACCAGTCAAAGCAGTGGACAGCATCATTCCCTCCAGAATTCTCCCACAGATCACTGTCCATATCAATGAACTGCCAACACGAATAAAGTACTTCTGAATTAACTATCTGCTCGACATCCTCCACTCACAATCACACCATCTGAATGAAAGGCTTTAATCTCTTTACTTCAATTCTCCTCCCTGCATCTCTTCATCATGCCTGCTTTCCGTCCCTCCCTCTCGCCGTTATTCTCTCCTTCACATTTCCACTCTCTCTGCGCCTTTCCAACTGTCAGTCTCATTGAGAAAAAGCCCGCCACCCTCCCCCACCGCAAGCACGGAGGTTTGTATTGACCAAGAGGACCACGCCGGAGAAATGCATCCACCGGCGGCCACCCAGGACAGCCTCTCTCAGTTCCTCTCGGTTCCTCTTACACTCTCTTCAGCTGCTGGTTCTACAGCTTAAGATTTTTTTTGGCAGGTAGATTACTAAAGAGCTCTTGGCAACAAAGCATTCAATCACTTCCAAGTAGCATAGTATCAAATGTGCCCTCCGCCCTCCTCACTTTGGGAGAGCAAGTCTTTCTTCTTGTCTACGCTACTCTTTTTTCCAGCCTCTTTTCCTGGTTGAGCCGAGTCGCCTTTGAAAAGAGCCTCCTCTGTTCCTGCATCTCTTGTCAATCGGAGAGAGGCAGGAAATGAACCTGCTTTGTGGGATTAATTAATAACAGAGGTTGGTCAAGGCATGAGAGGGGTTGTAATTGCGACTCTGTGGAAGGAGAGGAAAGGAAAAGTTTGGGTTGCAGTTTTTTGAGGAGGGGGCTTCTGAGGAGGGGAAGGAGCTTTGAACTGAAGGGCCTGTGTGCTCCTGGATTAAAGCGAGATGCGAATGGGGGGGCCTTTGAAGTCTGAAGAGAGGTCTAGGAGAAGAAATAAAGTTGGAAGGTATAAATTCTGGCTGGCAACATCAAAAGCTCTTATCACCCACTCTCACCTGTTGACACCCAGGCAGGAAGCTGCACGTTGGCTACTTATGTTCACCTCTCGCTCTCACCCTCTCTGTCTCTATCTGCCTTTTTCATTGCCCCCCCCCCCCCCTCTCTCTCTCTCTCTCTCTCTCTCTCTTGCACTCTCTCTATCTCTCCTTCCCTCTCAATCTGTCTCTTTCCAATCTCGGCCCATCTTTATTATTTTGTTGTTTTTGTTTTAAGTGTACAATGTTTAACTGGTATGACTAGGTAAACTAAATGCTATAATAATTTATCAGAATCAAATTAGAATTAATTTATTAAGTTCTATACTAATTACCAAAAAACAGATATTTATTAGGCTTAACATACTTAGATTATTAAATATTTCCATAAGATAACTTAAGGTTTTGCTTAAGAAGACTGAAAAGTTGAGATCTGAGCAACTTTTAGTGCTGTTTTAAATGCTTTCTGGGCATTTCTGTGGCACTCTTCCTGGCCTGTAAACCCATCTAATTTGGGCCAATTGTTGGCATATGTATTCTATTACTCTTGTGTAGCTGTTTTAATAAGATAAATTATATTTCAACCATAACATATTCAGTGTCAGACCCTCTGAATAAACATGTAACATTAATGAATATCCTTTCTTTCTGAAAAGGAAGCTCAATTAAACAGCTGTTCATTGTTTTACTTTGCCATCACGGTAATAATGTGTGGTTGTAGCATGCAATTTAAACAAGCTAAGGTTCAACAAAAATTTAAAAAGATTAGCATTTATAACTACACACTTATCTCCGATGGGTATACAGGGGTCAGATAATTTACATTACATAGATGAATTGTTTCTAATTGGTTTCAAGTAAAACTGCTAAAAATTGGATAAGTGATATTATCTTTTCAGTAGAGAAATATTGCAGCAGTAAAAGGCTGAGGGTTAACTGTGGTAAGCAAGTCCTCAAAAAAAAAAAAAAAAAAAAAAAAAACAACACACATTTTAATGCTCAGAGAGTGTTTTGAAAATATCATGCCCAGTTTTTAAATTGGATTTGGTTTTTTTATTATTTTCTCTTAATATGATTATTTATTTGTTTGCATTCATTTGTTTTAGGAAAGGTTTCAAGGGGTCTTTAGTTTGGTCTGACTGAGGCAAGAACTCATGTCACTGTAGAATCAAGAATTATCTACTTTGGGGGCCTGGGTAGCTCAACAAGTATTGATGCTAACTATCACCCCTGGAGTCATGAGTTCAAATCCAGGGCGTGCTGAGTGACTCCAGCCAGGTCTCCTAAGAAACCAAATTGTCCCGGTTGCTAGGGAGGATAGAGTCACATGGGGTAACCTCCTATTGGTCACGATTAGTGGTTCTCGCTCTCAATGGGGCGTTTGGTAAGTTTTGCGTGGATTGCAGAGAGTAGCACGAGCCTCCTCATGCTGTGAGTCTCCGCGGTGTCATGCACAACGAGCCACGTGATAAGATGTGCAGATTGACTGTCTTAGAAGTGGAGGCAACTGAGACTTGTCCTCTGCCACCCGGATTGAGGTTAGTAACCGTGCCACCACGAGGACCTACTGAGTAGTGGGAATTGGGCATTCCAAATTGGAGAGAAAAGGGGATACAAATAAAAAAATAAAATAAAATAAAGTAGTATCTACTTTATCAAGTAATATTCTTTATATGGCTTAGTTCCACTTCCTGGAATTTTCATCAAATCCAAAACCTTTGTTTTGTGTTTTGTTCCCCGCAGTTCTTGAAGTGGGTCGGGTACTCACTGGTACGTAGTACCTGCACTTCTCTAATTAAGTCTACAGAGTATGGCACTTTTTCTTGCGTACCACCACTTCTCAGAGTCTGATGTGATTTCTTTATTTAATGAAAGTCAGTCACAATCACATTTATCTGACCTTCCAAATGATTTTGATAAAATCAAGGTAAACATCCTAATGCTCTCTGCGCAAAACTCAGCGGTGAGTTTAACAGCACTCGACACGTGCAACTGCATCGGCTGTCGTCAAGCGATCCACGGTCCAGTTCCGGACTGAAGCGCACGTGTTAAAATTTTCTGGGACTAGTTCAGTTACACTGCTCACCAAACCAAAAACCAGCAACTTTTATGTGAGCACATTTTAGCGTGTCTTATTCAATCAAATGTTTTTATGCATTGCATAGCTGCTGAGTCAAAACTACAGACTTAAAAAAATAAATGTCAAAGCTATTACAGTGGTGATGTCAGCTAAAATGCACAACTTTTTTCACAAAAGGTAAATCGATGATGAAAACCAAACCTTCAAAGAAAATACACTGACAATTTGCTTTTTAATCTCCATTCTTTTCTGTAGTGCTCATAAAAGACTATGTGACACTGAACTGGCATAAATGCATATATCCTGATTGTGTTTAGTTCTACATAAGGGTGTGTGTCAGCGTTCACAATCCTGAACGTCACCAAATCAGTTTGTTCACCATTTCTAATGAATAGTATCTGCACAATCTGGCTCATGTGTGCAAATTAATGTGTGCAGGACAAGGAAAGTCTAATTTTGCCCTCACCGAATAGGAGGATAATACAAATTTCAAAAAGGAAAAACAGGCATAATGCTCTTTTTCAGTTTTAGGCTACATTTGATTGCCATTGTTCTCTCATGTGTGTTGATATTCACAAAAATTCAGACTTAATATTCTTTCTCAGTTTGGAATTTACAGCCAGACCTTAAAAACTTAATTAAATACTATTTTAATATAAGTAAACACATATCAATAACAGTTTTGTTTTTTCATGTTAACAATAAAAGTGTTATGTTAGATAAATATGGAAAAAAGTTTGGCCTCAGTTCAGTTTTCATCTGAACAATTGAAGAGCTGAACAGATGTTGCAAACAAAACCAGTCTCAGAGTATATTTTATTTCCCCCAAAAATCAAGTTTAATACTAACAAGTGTACCTGCAATTTTTTTCTTCCACTTCAAGCACTGGTTCCCTGTTAAGTTTGCTCCTTATTGAAGACACTACTCTAAGAATATTGTTTTACGGAATGTCATTTCTGATGCCACAGGCAGCCCACGGATAGCCCACATCTATGGTTTAAGCGCAAATATCATATTTCACAATATTTTTTATGCCTATATAAAATCTCCTAAATCCTCAGCTGATATATCATGCAATTTTCTCATCACAAACTCACAGCTCATAGCTGTGGGACAGAAGGGTCTCAGCTCTGTTATTTGTAAATGTCAGTGAGTTGCTGTGTTCCTCAGAGCAGTCGTTATCCCCTAAAGCTCTATGTGCTTTTTTCCCCCACGTTCTCCATTTCTCAGCTGCTCTGTCCTTCTCCTGCAGGATATACTGTGCATTGTGTCATGCTGCTCTCAATACTGATATATGGAACAACGTAAACTGTGTACAGATTTATCCCTTATGGACATGTAGTGCAGCTGGCATTACGGTGAGGTCTTTGCTAGCACAAATCTACCAAACTTGTTAGCAGCATTAGAGGTGAAGTTTGCCTCTACTGTTTTTTGAAAGCATGAATATCCTCCAATTTCCCAGCTGATGGTCCCCTCTTGGGATAGACAAGCAAATAAACTCTGCCAAAAGCAGCAAGCGAGAAAATCAAATGAACACCCCAGATAAAAACCTGGGACCAAATTAGTGCCGCAAACATACGCAGGCTAATGAATTGTAAGTGAAGGAGATAAACTAAAAAAATCAAAGATGGGGCGCAGACGCAGTTTCATGCATAACTATCCTTGCGAGGCGCTCACTCATGGAGATCAGCCAGATTTCTTATACAACACATCTCCGGATCGCAGAAAACCTTGATTTTATGCAACGGCAGATAAAATTCAACAATCCTTGAGGGGCTCTTGTGCAATACTTTGCCCATGTCTGGAGGCCTGTAATTGTGCACATACATCAATTATGGACCAGCCTTAGCTTTCAACCGCTATGCCCTCCAATCAGACGCCCAACCTGCCGGTCTCCATGGGCGCTTTTTTGAGCGGTTTGATTACAGGTGTTGTACAGGCGGCCTTGTTAGGCCTCTTTTTCTCTGGTTGAGGGAATCCTCTCTCCTGTCCGGACAAGGGTCGAGGGGGGGCCCGGGGGTCGGGAGTGTAGAGGAGAGACGTCTGAGGCTGACAGAGTTGGCCATCACATCCAGCTAACAATTTCTGTCAGGTCCCGAGAGGTCGGCTAATGAGGCCCGCTGACACGGCCGGAGGCAAGAGCCCCGCACCAAGCCACTGGAGTGAGAAGCGAGATTGGCTCCTAGCAGCCTTGCAATAATTAATCGGACCCTTCTCTCTCCCTTTCACCCTCTCTCACTCACTTGCTTTTTCTCTCCCCCTTTTTTCTCTTTCCTTCCGTCTCTTACTCATGTCTTTTCATTGGCACTCAAACGGCTCCCTCTTTTCTATAACCAGCAACCCTTCCCATTGTCAGCGGCCCCTTCTTTTCAAGCCCTGGGCCTGTCTCATCCCCTGATCAGCCATACAGATGTGCTAATGAAGCCGGGAGAGTGGAGGTATTTTTGAATCTGAGCCATTCACTGAGCTTTTTAAAGAGTAGAGATGGAGGAACAGTGGTGGTGACAATAGCTGTTTGCTCTCGTGCTCACTGATCACAGCCTGTTAGACAGAGAGAGATGGAAGAAACACAGCCTAACCTGGCTGACTCACAGTGGCTCGTAAAGAAGTCTCCTGAGCTCTTTTGCACAGAACTACTAAAGATTCCTCTGTTTATATCTCTCTTCCTTCCCATTTCTCTTTCTCCTCAGCTTCCAGATGCTGAGTCAGCCCCAGGCAGAGTGTGACCAGGTGAGACACTGTTTCTCATTGGTTTAAGCAGGGCTGTAACCACAATATACATTGAGGGGGACAAGTCCCCTCTAATAATCAGATATGGCCAGATTGTCCCCCCAATAATTGATATCCTTGTTGCTGTTCTGCTGCAGTTCATTATGCACTGATGTGTAGTGCTTTCACACTTGGTTTGATTGCTTGGACCGAACCCAAGTTTGTTTCCTCCCCCCTCCCCCTGCCCCCTTTGATCTCTGTTCACATCATATATTTTGGGTCCAAACCGCAGTCCGATTACGTTATCAACTTGAGTACAAGCGGCAGCTGTTTACTACTGTAACTAGGCAACAACTCAAGAAGACATCAGCTTGCTGTGTTATTGAAGTATTCATCTCTTTGGATTTACCACCAAAATGTTACATGCACAAAATGACAATTATGTTTGTCTGCCACGGATGCATTGAATGTGCAATGATGTGAAGAATATTAGCGTTTGTCTGCCACGAGCCCGTGGATGAATTGCAAGAGATGTGAAGACTGTGAGCTGCTCTCTGAAGGTGATTTATTTGAAGAAAAGTTGGAATGAGAAATTCATTAAACCATAATAATTGCGATCGGGAGCCTGCAAAGACGCAAATTATACGTCATCGATAAGGGTTCACTTCCGCGATTTGGTATGATTGCGTACATTTTAGCAGCAAACCGCAGCGGAGTTCACACGAACCGTACCCTAGACCACCTTTTCAAGTGGACTCGGGTGCAGTTCACGGGTGCGCACCCGAGTTCAGAAAACAGCGTTCACACCACCCAAACGAACCGAACTTCCGGTGTGCACCAAAAGTGCTAGTGTGAAAGCACCCTTATTGTCATTAAGTTGTTGCAGGAATAACACAATGGTTTAAAAAGTGTCATATTTTAGCGTGCTCTGTAGTCTAACTACGCTCGTAAATCTACTTTGAAATAGCCAATCAAATCGATGAAGGCGGGACTCAAGTTAAGAAGATAAACGGGAACCTTGTGGATTATTTATATTCCAGCACCACGTATCAGCAGTGAGGGACAACTTGAGAGCAGTAAATAATTTTGTGTATTTTCTTTTTGCGTCTTTTTAAAGATGCCTTTCCGTTTGTGTGTTATTCCTGGTTGCGGTCTTTATCTCTCCACTTCTGACGGCCACAATTGCTGTCTTACGTGTCTGGGCGCTGCCCACACGGAGACATCGTTCGTGGATGGGTCTTGTCCTCATTGCGAGAACATGACCATGGCAACGTTGTGGTCGTGGCTTGCCTTCATAAGAATGCAAGCCACCCCAGTGGCTCCCCGCCTCGGTCCTTCTACCTACGGGTATGAGGCCACGTCGGTTAGCATTGGGCGCGATTTGGGGACTTCAATGGGAGCACCTCCGCTGGGTAACCCCCCACGGACCTCCCATTCCTCATCACACTCGCTTGCCCTGGTCGGGCTCTCGGATGAGACCGCCGGCTCGTCTCAGGGTGAGTTCGACCTCTTATTCTGAGCCTGGGAATACAATGAGTTATCGAGCGCAGACTCGTCCAGTCTAATGTGGAGGCTTCGGAGGGGCTTCCTCCTTCGGGTATGGTCGCCCAGTCTTAGGCCGATGCGGAGATGACAGACATGCTTTCCCGGGCAGCTGCAAGCATCAGGCTAGAGTGGAACCCTCCGCTCTACCTGAACCCTCGTGGCTCGATGATTGGTTCCTGGGCCCAGAGCACCGCTCACGGCCGCACCCCGCCCCAGTTCCTTTCTTCCCGGAAGTGCATGAGGAGATGACGAGATCATGGGGGGCACCTTTTACTACCCGATCCCGATCTTTCAGCTCTCTTGCTCTCACTACCCTCAATGGTGGGGGGCCAAGGGGTATTTGGTGATCCCCCGGGTGGATAAGGCACTCGCGGTGCACTTGTTCCCGCAGAGCACCGCCACCTGGCGTGGGCGCCCGAAGCTCCCATCCAGGGCCTGTAGGTTTACGTTGTCTATGACGGCTAACCCGTCTGCTCGTCACCAAGGGCATCCTCCTGCAGCATCAGCACCGGCTCTGCCGCAGCCCACCCCCACGGTCCGGCCCCAGCGTGGAGCCCACCGCAGGAAGGAGATGCCACCCGTCTCATGGCCGGCTGCCAAGAACCCAAGGAAGGCTTCGAAGCGCCCCTGAGACGGGCGACCCAGGGATGAGGAGACCTACTTCTATGGAGCTGGTAGACAGACCACTCCATCCCCCGGTGGAGGGCCGGGAGGAGAATCTTTTGTTTCGTGTTTTGCCGCATGCCCAAGAGGCTGCGGTACCCAAAACTTCAACAAAAGAGTGGTTTTCTTGTTCCCTGGGTCACATGTCAGGTGCGCACAGCCATCGTCATGACCACCTTCCACCGTCCCATTTTGGCAGGTTTGGCGCTCCAGCGGCGGACACCCCACCCCTGTGTGCCCAGCTGTGGCACAAACATGCCCACACCGGGTTGGTTCCGACGGACTGTGGGGACGATATTCCTCCTCCCCCCTCCTCGACTAATCTTATGGTGGGCGTCAGGAGCCAGGTAAGTGCTTTGATGTCTCTGGACTCAGCGCGGCCATGGGGTTCGAGCCCCCTCGACGTGGCGCCTCAGGCTCGGCCCTGCCATGAGGCCCTACCTGCCGGTACGTCCGACGCGATTGTCCCCTTGGTCCCCCTCACCCGGTGTTTGGACATGTGGCTCGCGCTTTCCAACCCGTCGTGATGGCTGACCCGGACCATCCGACTCGGCTACATGATTCAGTTTGCCAGGCGCCTGCCCAGGTTCAGCGGCATCCGCTTCACCTTGGTGAAGGGCGAGAACGCCGCTACCTTTTACGGAAGGGTGCGATAGAGCCTGTCCCTCCGGCCGAGATGAAGAAGGGGTTTTACAGACTCTACTTCATCGTACCGAATAAAGGCGGTGGGTTGCGAGATCTTGGACCTGCGAGTACTGAACCGGGCCTTGCACAGACTCCCGTTCAAGATGCTTACACAAAAACACATTTTAGCGAGCGTCTGGCGTCAAGATTGGTTTGCGGCGGTAGACCTGAAGGACGCATACTTCCACGTCTCGGTCTTACCTTGACACAGACCCTTCCTGTGGTTTGCTTTCGAGGGCCGGGCATACCAGTACAAGGTCCTCTCCTTCGGCCAGTCCTTGTCCCCTCGTGTCTTCACAAAGGCGCAGAGGCAGCCCTTGCCCCACTAAGGGAAGTGGGCGTCCGGATCCTCAATTATCTCAACGACTGGATAATCCTAGCTCACTCTTGGGATGTGTTGTGTGCGCACAAGGAGCTGGTGCTTATGCACCTCAGCTGTCTGGGGCTTCGGGTCAACTGGGAAATGAGCAAGCTCTCCCTGGTTCAGAGCATCTCTTTTCTCGGCTTGGAGTTGGACTCAGGCTCGATGACAGCGCGCCTCACGAACGAGCGTGCACAGTCAGTGCTGAACTGTCTGAAGGCATTCAGACAGAAGACAGCAGTTCCACTGAAACTTTTTCAGAGACTCCTAGGGCATATGGCATCCTCAGCGGTGGCCACACCGCTTGGGTTGATGCATATGAAACTGCTTCAGCGCTGGCTTCATACTCGAGTCCCAAGATGGGCATGGTGCCACGCGACACATCGCATGGTCGTCACACCGATCTGTCACCGCCTCTTCAGCCCTTGGACCGACCTTGCATTTCTACGGGCAGGGGTTCCCCTAGAGCAGGTCTCCAGGCATGTCGTGGTTGTGACGGACACCTCCAAGACGGGCTGGGGTGCCGTATGCAACGGGAACACAGCCGCCGGCTCCTGGACTGGCCCGCGGCTGCATTGGCACATCAACTGCCTCGAGTTGTTGGCAGTACTGCTCGCCCTGGTTCCGGCCGTTGATCCAGGGCAAGCACGTGTTGGTCCAGACGGACAACACGACGATGGTAGCGTACATCAACCATCAAGGCGGTCTACGCTCCCATTACATGTCACAACTCGCCCGCCGTCTCCTCCTCTGGTGTCAGCAGTGCCTCAAGTCACTGTGAGCCACTCATATCCCAGGCGACTTCAACACTGCAGCGGACGCGCTGTCACAACAGGTTATGCTCAGGGGAGAGTGGAGACTCCACCTCCAGGTGGTCCAGCTGATTTGGAGTCGATTTGGTCGAGCACAGGTAGACCTGTTTGCTTCCCGGGAATCCTCCCACTGCCCGCTTTGGTACGCATGACCGAGGCACCCCTCGGTATAGATGCACTGGCACACAGCTGGCCCCTGGGACTATGAAAATACGCATTTCCCCCAGTGAGCCTACTTGCACAGACCCTGTGCAAGGTCAGGGAGGGCGAGGAGTAGGTCATCCTAGTAGCACCCTACTGGTCCATCCAGACATGGTTCTCAGACCTCACGCTCCTCGCGACAGAATTCCCCTGAGGAAGGACCTTCTTTCTCAGGGACAGGGCACCATGTGACACCTGCGACCAGACCTCTGGAATCTCCACGTCTAGCCCTTGGACGGGACATGGAAGACCTAAGTGGCCTAACACCCGCGGTGGTAGACATGATCACTCAGGCTAGGGCTCCCTCTACGAGGCACCTGTATGCCTTGAAGTGGCGTCTGTTCACTAAGTGGTGTTCTTCCCGACACGAAGACCCCCAGAGATGCGCAGTCGGATCAGTGCTTTCCTTCCTGCAGGAGAGGCTGGAGGGGCGGCTGTCCCCCTCCACCTTGAAGGTGTATGTAGCCGCCATTTTGGCACATCACGATGCAGTGGATGGTAAGTATTTGGGGAAGCACGACTTGATCGTCAGGTTCCTGAGAGGCGCTAGGAGGTTGAATCCCTCCAGACCGCACCTCATCCCCTCGTGGGAACTCTCTGTAGTCCTTCAAGGTCTACGGGGAGCTCCCTTTGAGCCCCTGGAGTCAGTTGAGCTTAAGGCACTCTCTTTGAAGACTGCCTTCCTGACTGCGCTCACTTCCATCAAGAGGGTAGGGGACCTGCAGGCATTCTCTGTCAACGAATCATGCCTGGAGTTCGGTCCGAGTTACTCTCACGTGATCCTGAGACCCCGACCGGGCTATGTGCCCAAGGTTCCCACAACCCCTTTTAGGGATCAGGTGGTGAACCTGCAAGCGCTTCCCCAGGAGGAGGCAGACCCAGCCTTGGTGTTGCTGTGTCCGGTGCGTGCTTTACGCATCTATTTGGATCGCACGCAGAGCTTTAGAAGCTCCAAGAAGCTCTTTGTCTGCTTTGGTGGACAGCGGAAAGGAAGCGCTGTCTCCAAACAGAGGATCTCCCACTGGGTCATTGACGCCATGATGGTGGCATATCACGCTCAGGACTTGCCACCCCCCGTGGGGTTACGAGTCCACTCTACTAGGAGTGTAGCGGTCTCCTGGGCCCTGACCAGTGGCGCCTCTTTGGCAGACATCTGCACAGCAGCGGGCTGGGCAACACCCAACACCTTTATGAGGTTCTACAATCTCCGTGTTGAGCCTGTCCCTATTTGTTTGGCAGTGGACTTGTTCCCAAAGGATTGTTCGGTGCTCATAAGAGCGTTGGGGGAGGTTACATGATGGCCTGGCGCGCTGGCTACGAGGCACACAGCGGTCTGCCCATCTAACACAGTTCAGCTAGTTGTGGCATTTTGTATAGGGACCCCTAGTGTCACTACATCGACACAAGTGAGTGTCAAGTGAGTGACAGATAGGGAATGTCCTGGTTACTTTCATAACCTCCATTCCCTGATGGAGGGAACGAGACATTGTGTCCCTCTTGCCACAACACTGAACTACCCGCTGAAATGGCCGGGATCTTGTCTCGGCTCCTCAGCATAAAACCTGAATGAGTGGTTGCATACCAGCTCCTTGCAAAGTGGCATGCAAATGGCATGCAAATTCCACTCGCCAATTCCCATTGGCCTTTTTTCAAAAAGCAGAGGTGTTTGGGGCTCCCAAGAGTGACCCCTAGTGTCACTACATTGACACAACGTCTCTTTCCCTCCATCAGGGAACAGAGGTTAGGAAAGTAACCAGGACGTTTTTATGACTTGCTTTGGATGAAAAAAAAAAATATTTTGATTATTGTTGAAAATAATCAAAAAGTTAAAAGATTTTAAATTTAAAGTTGAAGGATGTTAAACTATTTAAAGTTACACTATGTAACTTTTGGTCCTCTAGTGGTTAAAAAATAAAACTGCATGTGTCTTGCAGAAGGACATTGTTTTGGTAATGACATAAGTTGTGTTTCGGCTCTGCTCCTCTGCGTGGATGAATGTGATTCGAGGCATCTTATCAGAGCGAATGGACAAATAAATCACGAAAGAAAGGAAAAGACAGATATCTGAAAACATGTCATCTGAGCAGATATGTGCCATATCTTATGCTGTTTTGACTTTGAAGTTTTGAAATAAATGACGTTACAAAAGTTAGGCAACGTCCGTTAACATTAGACATAACGATTGCTAGTCTGATAAGGTCAAACGTTGTAAAGTTTTTATAACTGCAGGATATTCTGGCCAAATAGACCACGATAGTAACTAATTTATAGATTGTCATTGTTACCAACCAGTGGTCAACATAATTTCAAGACTCACATGTCCTTGGCAAGCATATGACTATAGGATTTATTTATATAAATTATTGATGTTATAAAGAACAATACACACGTGTGCTAGCGAGTGAAAAGTTCTGCACCGATTACTGTATAATTATTGTATTTCACTACACACACACACACACACACACAGACGTGAGTGTGTGATTACACTATACATAAACAATATCAATAAAATATCTTACCTGTTGAGTAAGAAAAAAGCCATCTCTGGGTCGCTTTTAAATCCTTTCAGATGTCGGAGTTGTTGCCACCTCTGAAAAGCCAAGCCGATGTTGGTTTGGGTTTTATTACGGACTCTGTCGCTTTCCCTTTTTGCTTGTAGACTCTGCTCTGTTCGGGGTTTCTTCGTTTTTATAACTGGTGATTCCCCGGAGATTTGCCATTTTGAAAGATCCATGGTCAATTTTTCTCGTTTGTTGTGACAACAAACTTCCAGCTTCAGCTACTCCCACACCATACACGCGCTACAGTAGCCAGATCTTATTTTCTCTGTGTACGGATATGACGTGACACGCACAGGCAAATGACGTATGGATGCAACTTCCTGCGAAATCTGTCCAGACAGCTCTGAAATATGAATCATTATTATACACTACCAGTCAAAAGTTTTGAAACACTTTTTTTTTTTCAAAAAAAAATTTTCTTCAAATTTTATAATAATAATAATGTCATCAAAACTATGGAATAACATAAATGGAACTATGGGAATTATGTTGTGACTAAACAAAATCCAAAATAAATCAAAACTGTGTTATATTTGAGCATCTGCAGAGTAGTCACCCTTTGCCTAGAATGTGCAGACATGTACTCTTGACATTTTCTCAACCAACTTCTTGAGGTATCACCCTGGGATGCTTTTTAAACAGTATTGAAGGAGTTCCCATCTATGTTGGGCACTTATTGGCTGCTTTTCTTTATTATTCGGTCCAAGTCATCCATTTCAAAAACTTTTTTTTTTTTAATTAAATTTTAGTTTTTTAATGAAATAAATTAATATGGTGGCACAATTATATTTTTGTGTACAAAATTAATTTCAAACATTTAAGCATACGCCTTCAGATCAAAAGATTTTTAAGATCATGAGAAACATTTCAGTCAAGTGTTTCAAAACTTTTGACCGGTAGTGTAGGTTAATCAAAGTGTATTTGGGTAAAGACATGATTTGGAAGATGGATTTTTGTTGCACTCTCTCATTAATAACATTTTGGTTTTTTTTTAACAAAAAAAAAGTTACATAGTGTAAATAATTTTACATAAAAATGTGTATCTTAATTTGTAATTTATAAACAAATAATTTATAACTAAATAATCAGTTACCTCAAATAATCACTTTAAAGGGTTTTGTCAGTTTTCTTTAGAAACTCGTTGCTTATAAATTCAGTGCAAAAAAAAATAAAAAAATAAAATGAGGGTGAAAATTAGCTCAGCAGTGTGCAGTGTTCCTGAATGTAACAGTGCTGCATGTTTTGATTGAGGGGAACATTGATGACATAGTTTGAAAAGCAGAAAAGACACGTGATTCTAAAAGGTCTCCTCGTATAGAGAGGAACTAGAACCTTCTGTGAGAAACTCTGTGTGAGCTACATACATTCTTGTAGTAATAATAATAATAATAATAAATTGGACACAATAAACAACTGAAAGTCACAAATAATTTGATTGTTAACAACTATTCTATTACAGGCCTATCATTTGTAATTTACTGGCTCTAGTAATGGCACTACATACATATGTCTAAATATGTATATTTCAATAAATAATCTAAATCCATTTAATATATATAGAATATTAAATTCTTAAAATGTTAAATTAATTTTCAATTATTATCATTGTACTATATATATATATATATATATATATATATATATATATATATATATTTATATAATTTCAAATTAATTTTGAATAATAAATAAATATTCAATAACACCATGTTATGAACCATATTATTCCATCAGCCTGATAACGTATCAATACTGTTAAATCTGAAATAAAATATTAACATTGGAATTATTTTGCAACAAAGAATGACAGCTCTATAATTGTGTTTGTTTACCATGGCTTCATAATAATGAGGATAGCTGCTTCTTAAACATTTAAACAGAGATAATTGAATGTTGTGTGTTTGGAGTGATACATCCCAGACAAGAATAGCTTCATATTTTTATTCTGTCTGCAGAACGTTTTATTCACCTCTCAGAATGAGAACAAAGCAGTACAGCCAATAGTCAGCACAAAACAGATTTCTTCAGAAATAAAGCTTTACCGTTGGTTCTTTAATCAAATCAAATTAAGTTTTCTCTTTTTGTGAGAAGTTCAGAGACATTAAACTGATGGAATTAAACAAATAAAATGGAAATAATTTGTATACTGATCTTTCTAAATGATCTAATAAGAAATACTTTTCCCGTTTTTTTTAGTTTTTTTTTTGTTTGTTTGTTTGTTTGTTTGTTTGTTTTTTGCTCTGTTCACATTTTTATGCATTTAATAGAATATCCAAATGAAAAGCAGTGCTAGGTTGTAGTGTTTTAAAGATTTTTGTAGCATGAAGTGTTGAATCAGATGGGGTCATGTGTATATGTAAAGGATTCTTCCATGAACTAAATGGGTATGTAAGTTTATGGTGTGTATGTTAGTGAAGAGAAAGAGGTACTTGCACTGTACACTAACGAACGGATTTCTGTGTGCTTATGTGTGCATACGCTCATGAGTGTATACTGAGCGGGTGTTATTGGCGGGGGAGGGGTGGTCCCGCTGGTCGGCCATACGCTCTTCTGTCTCTGAGTTTCAGCCTGAATGGACAGGGCTCATTTGCACGTGGCAGTGATTTGGCTAGAGGCCTGTGTCTCCTGCCGGGGCCGAGCATGAGGGACACCAGAGGGGGTGCTAGGGTAGGTAATTTTCCAGAGAGGACGACTCATATTCACAAAACACCACTAATCAGCCCTGTTCACCACACACACACAGCACCCACATGCTGAGACATTTTGGGATACAAATTTGTATTCTCTATATTTAGTTACCTAAACATATTCAGTTTGATGTGTGTAAGCGTGAGTGTATTTGTACATCTCCTCATTCGAAAATGGTCACACCATGTAAATGTTTAACAATTGGATGAGGCACTACTGACCCCTATGGGCAAGATTTACTGACAGCGGCTCCCTTTGTATTGATTCTTATTTCAGGTGCAAGTGTTCAACAAGTAACGATAAAGTAGATAGTTCCTGTCCTGGATGCTGATTGGTCAATACAGCATTCAAGCTGTGCTAAAATGCCCAATATAGTAACAGCTATGACCTGTTTACCATATAATAGCACAGCACCCATCATAGAGTTGTTTTTGTTGTTTAGCAATGTTTTGTTATATCAGGGACTTATTCTTCAAGCGGAGGAATGGCAGCAAAAGTATTCCCTCATTTAATCACCCTCATGTCATTCCAAACCAGACTTCCTGTCTTCTACAGAACACAAAACAAAGTAATTTAATGAATGTTCCATTGGCTTAATTCATTACAACGGCAGAACTTAGGAGGCCCTATTTAACTTAAGCGCAGGTCTATGCTCAGAGTCATACACGCTAAATCAATGGGTATGGCCATGACATTTTGGTATAGGCGCAAGTGGGTTTGGTAAAATTGCACGTGCAAAGCGTTAATGAGCTGGGTCAAGTGCAATTTAATTCGGAGGTTCTTCTCCAGTTATTGCACCGCCTGTGTCCTATTATATAGTCCATTTCCTCAAGCACCAGTGATATAAGCAAAGACAGCACATTTATAAAAAGTTGATAGTGTAAATGGACCGTATGCAATGAATAAGAAGAATATAAATATGGACTTACATTCTTTTGTGCATTAACTGCGTCCTTGTTGAATTTCAGGCATATTTCTATGACAGTGATTTCTTTGGCCATTTTATTAAGTCAGCCAACTGGACATTCATTAAATATTGTCTTAAACACGCTGTATTTAGAATATAATCATGGCAGCAATGGTTGCAAGTACTCCGCTATTGTATTTGTCATGTCTAATGGAGCCCATTTCCGGTGACTATATTCACAATGTAGTCAGCCTCTAGTAGCTTATTGCTTAATTAAACATCAAACCAGAAAGGAATTGCCGGTTGGCATAATCATTCTGGCTAACACTAGAGTGTTAACTCAGTTCCTTAGCAGCACAGCTACCAGCCTGAGAGACATAGCAGCAGAAGATACTGTCTGCAGTCCAGATTCAGGCACCTTTGCTAGAGAGAAGTGTCATCAACTTCTTTCAAAAGGGCACTGAGAGCCATGGGAGAGAGACAGAGAGATTCAGACAGACTCACTGTCAGTTCCCCCAACTCGGCTTCACCCTTTATTCTCTGAGCAGTGTTTTAGCACATTCTTAGGGAGGGTGAAAAGGGACAGAGAGAGAGAGAGGAAAAAGGAGTGACAGCAATAGCATCTCTGCAACACCGCCAAGCTCCTTACTCGATCCACACAGAGGTCCCCAAAGGAGATTCAACCTGGCAACATAATCCATTTTACTGTCCACAAACAAAGAGAGAGAGAGAGAAGAGGACTGATTCTGTAACTCTCTCTCTGACTGCAGAAATCCCAGAGGGTTTGAGTGACAGGTGCTGTTGTCAGGGCTGTGGTGACAGCTGGTGAGGGCTCCCTGTGAACGAGAGTGGCCTGCACTCTTGTCCTCTGCACTGGATGAAACAGCGAAGGGCACCATGCCAGCTGGTTTCCACCAAGTCCAAACACGCCCAAACAGGTAGCACCTTAACACTATGTATGATCATATGCCTGCTTTCAAATTAATAGAAACATGTTCAATTGTTTCCAAAGTCTTCTACACCAACAATCATCCTGGACTTTTTCATTTATACATTTTCTTTAAGGAATATTGATGCCACTGACAATGACAAGTCTGATTGTGTGTATGCACAAATATGTGTGTGTGTGTGTGTGTGTGTGTGTGTATATATGTGTGTTTGTGCCCCGTCTGGTGCTCCCAGTGCCTGGTGCCCATGACAGGATGTTTCCTCTTTCAGACTGGTTAACGAGGGCCAGCTCCCTGTCCCATATGTGCCCCTCATTACCACCAAGTTCTACACACACACACACACACACAGACACACACATGATACTGTCAGTGCAAACCCTTTCAAGTAAGGCTTGATCTCCATCTTTTCTCCCCTCTCCCCTCCCTCCATCCTCCAGTCCCTGGTACGAAACAGACGGGCCCCTGGCATTATTAATGGCCAATGTTGGTAGTGCTGCTACTGCTGTTGCTGCTGGTCAGCACAGGCAGTAGAACTGATAAAATGCTGCTGTGTCAACAGTGGGGAAAAACATGAAGAATGGGAAAGATATAACAGGAAGAAAACATACATTTTAAAAATGGACAGTCAGCCACTTCAAGTCAAATAATGTTGGAGGAGGAGGTGGAAGAGGTTAAGATGTATGCTAATACTTTCTATTTGTTTCCCTGTCTCAATCTCAGGATTTATATCCCGAGGTTACCAGAGCCGGCCAGATCCAGCTCCGTTCCTGCTTGGTGTCGGACTCCACTGCTACATGTCGCTGAGTGATGATGACTAACTACAGACAGTGCCAGTTAGTCACTTCAGTCTACTATGATGTACTACATTGGATGAACTGATGCCAACTCCAACTGTAATACATGGGACACTTCATATATGCCACTGCCTGAACCTTGGACCTCACCGAACCTCACCAAAACTACCTGCTGGTTGAACTGCAATACACCTCACTGATCTCTGCCTGCATCACCCATTATGATGGAATTATTAAAACAATTTTAAGTCAAAATAAGAGGTTGTGACGAGGAGGAGGGCATGGCCGGGCCATGAAGGTGCACAGCCGGCACTGAGTCAACTAATCAGTGGGAGAAAGAGATAAAGGGGAGCCGGAGACACCAATTCGGGGAGAGAGAGAAACACGCAGCCGCTGTCCTCCTTGCCCATCCCTTACCCGTAAACATAGGTTAATTCTGAAAATCACTGGGGTTTCTGGGACCCTAAACATAAAAACAATAAATTCGATCTCAAAAACACTTTTACAATAAACATATTAATTCATACCTTATCTCAGAAAGTGAGCGCGAGAGTGTGTGTTTGATAAAAATTAAAAAAAAAAACAGTTTGATCGGCAGACACACATTAATAAACAGCATCAGATGCTTGTGTAAGTACTGGGGAGTGTTTGCAGCACAAACAAATAGCAGGTTCTGGTTGGCAGTGTATAAGTTTCAGATTGATCCTGACAGCTCTTCAGGTTTCTGGGTTTTAATTAGAGAGCCTAGGGCTTTTGTAAGAGAGAGAAAGAATGAGAGAGAGAGAGAGAGAGAGAGGCCGCCACTACTCTGTTCTACACCACACGTTCCTTCTCTGCTGTAGTAATTGCTAGCAGGTGCGTTGCCACCATATGTAATGCGAATTCAGCCTCTCACTCTTTTTGTGATCAGCATGAGAAATACATACTGTTGCTATTACTGCTATTTCTGACTCCAAATACCTTTCTGACTGGACTGATGCTCACACAGACCGGGGTGTCCAATAAAAATTCACACTCTGTGACAGTACTTGTGTTACAGAGAACTTCGTAACTGTGGATGCACTGTTTGCTGTAGTACTGTAGTACATTTGCACATTACATCTATCATGGTGAGGATTTCCCATTGGCTGTTATTTTTATTCTGAGCTAATGACATTTTCTATCCCATAAATTTAAAGCCCAAAGTATACTTTGGTTTTGAAGTGAACATGTATGCGTACTGTCAAACACTCACCTTTCAAAGTGTACTTATTTTGACTGTGCACACATACACAGGCAGTTGGTGCAAGCGCGCTACGATTGCTCTGAGATGCTGGACTAATTCTCTTCAGGAATTCAGACTCATAAAGATGTCTTTATAATTTTTCAGACTCGAGTTATACAAATGCAAGTATCTCCTGACCTCCCCACACACTTGTTCCTGATGTGGACATTCACTGTTGTTGTTGTTGTCTCCACCTTGGTCTCCTGTTGTTTATCTGTAATTACATCTTCTTCTAGTGTTTCTTCCTGACAGCCATGGCTCAAATGTGAGTGTTGCCACCTTGTGCACTCACTAAATATTGCAAGTAATTCCGGGTGCATGCACATTCTGCACGTTAAGAGTATGCACGGTTAGAAAAATCTGGCTGCACGCGTTCAGTGCTAGAGCACTCTGCCGATTACGAAATTTGCGTGAGACATCCTGTACTTAGTGTTTGCGTCTGACCAAATTATACTTTGGGCTTAAACCTCACAGAAGCATTTCTGCATTTTCAACATTTTAATTTCAAGACATTTTTTGGTTGCACTTTATTTTACACTACATGTACAGTACTTTCATAATACTTACAGTGTACTTATCCAAGAAAGTAATATCAGGTAACTACATGTACTTAATATGGGTTAAGGTTAGGGTTGAGGTTAGGTTTAGGGTTAGTACCTAGTAATTATTGTAGTTGTTGTAATTACATAGTACGTAAATGTAGAACAGTACTGTAAAATAAAGTGCTACTCATTTTTTGTATGTTTATTAAGCCATTTTCATTGTGAGGGACATTGGCTTACCCCCCAAATGTAAGTGATTTTTGGTTTTAATATCATTGTAGGAGCTTATACACCTTTTTAGAAAAGACTCGTACATAGATTTGAGTAGGCAGGGCTGTCCTCCTTCCATATTATGTATACATTTTAGACTGAATGAGTTCCACTGTTAAACATAGCCCCCCCTGGTTTTGATGAATAAATGTAGTTTCACATTGAAAGATGATCAAAAACTTCCTTTCTGACATGAAGACCCTATAAATACTATTTACACAAAGCAGAAATGTCCTTACTAATCTCTTTCCTTGATTTAAACTAAATGGAGTGTCTCTTCCATTTTAATTAGCCTTATACTCTCTGTGCAAAATCAGTGTATATGAGAGAAGCTCTGAGCTTGAGTTTATAAGGACAAAGTATAGAGAAATCACACCGTCTGTCAGTGAGAGAAAAAGAAAGAACATGAGACAGAGAGAGGGCCAGATGAACATGGCTGTAATTACAGCCAACAATAGCACTCAGGCACATGTCTATAGATTCATTACCTTGAACAACCTTTCCCTCTCTGCTTCTGTTCATCATATTTCTCCACTTCTCTACATATTTGAGATCCTCTGCACAAAATAATCTCAAGACTGTTGGCAGATATGAACATACACACCAATGTAAGGAGACAAAAATATAGTATTAAAGAAAACTTCAGGCCAGTTGCACCACCCATGCATAATTTAAAAGTTAGATAAAGTGTGTAGTGTAAATGGGCACTACATAAGTTACAACTGACCCAATACTTAAGTTTGTTGCACCTCTAAAGTTAGTGAGATCTTAAAGGGATAGTTCACTTCTCTCATCATTTGCTCACCCTCATGATATCCCAGATGTGTATGCTGAATGAGATCTCAGCTCTGTAGGTCCAAAAAAATGCAAGGGGATGGTGATCAGCACTTTAAAGCTAAAAAAAACAAAACAACAACAACAAAAACAGACAATCATAGTTAAAGTAATCCATTTGACAATATTTAAGTCCTTTTCACTATAATTGTTTACTTCTGGTCACTCTGTAGTGCACATCCATGAGGGGAATCAGTTCACGCTGCCTCTCTCGTGACATAAGCACGTTGGCATGTTTGCGTGGTGCAACTGGAAGTGCAGCTCGATTTGTTTACAAGAGAACACTGTTCACCAGCTTCATTGGTTTTGCTTTCATTTGAACATGCCAGTGCACTTACATCACACGAGAGGCAGCAGGAACTGATTCCCCTTATTGACGCGCATTGGAGAGTGACCCGAAGTAAAAATTATAGTGAAAAGGACTTAAATATTGATCTGTTTCTCACCCAAATCGCTTTAGAAGACGTTAATTTAGCCACTGGAATCGAAGGGATTACTTTTACTATGATTGTCTGTGCTTTTTGGAGTTTTAAAATGCTGATCACCATCCATTTGCATTTTATGGACTTACAGAGCTGAAATAAATTTCTAAAAATCTTTAATTGTGTTCTGCAGAAGAAAGAAAGTCGTTCACATCTGGGATGGCATGAGGGTGAGTAAATGAGGAGAGAATTTTCATTTCTGGGTGAACTATCCCTTTAACCCCAAGTAAAACTAAATATTTACAGAAGCATAATGGTTGGAATAAAAACCGATTGGAATATATTGCTGAACAAAAATGTTACCTCAGAAACTTCACCCCTTAGACATACATGATGATGCTGACATTTACAATATTGTTTTTATTTTTTAGAAAACATCACCCCTGTAAATTATGCACTTTTCCCAAGCCTCAAAGTGTGTGGTGCATTGCCACTGATCCATTTAAAATGTCCAATCCAATCCACTGGATGTAAAGTAGAAATAAAGAAATGTCAACTACCAGTTTGTGTATTAGCATTTATGAATTTTTCCTTAATAATTTTACATACAGTTATAGAATATTTATTATTCACATATTTTAATATACTATTTATTAGCACATTGGGAATTGGGCATTCCAAATTGGGGAGAAAAAAGGGGAGAAATAAAATTACATGTATACTATTTATTACGTTTCATGACCATTTATTTCTTCATGTTCTTGTGCATACATGTATATGGGTGTTTCTTAAACTTTGGGTACTTTTATATTCCAGGTTTTGAAAATAAAATGTATATGTATATATATATGTGTGTGTGTGTGTGTGTGTGTGTGTGTGTGTGACTATATCTAAAGTGTCATGGAACTCTTTAACGTTTATACCTACCCTGCAAACAGTCACCTACCCACCAACAACTTGTGCCATTACGTGGAACTGATTTTCAACAACCATTGTGACTGTGGCAGAGGTCAGATTGAGTGTTGTTTTTAGTTCATGTTTAGTTTCAAGCCCCCACTCTCACTTAAGTTAAAGGCCTAACTCTGACACCCCCCGCTATATAGCTGGTATGCCACATGCTGCTCCGCTAACACTATGCTAATGTATTGATCACCTCCCACTCCTGTCCTCTCTGGGTCTCTTACCCAGCTCATCTGCACCAGCTCTGGCTCTGAGCTGACATAGCTCTGCCTCACTAGCCGCACGCTTCCAGAGTAACAGTAGTTGTCATGACACTCTGTCTTCAACTCCATATGATTTTAAATAAAGATTTACAGCTTTAAAACATTACAATGCAGCCTGAAAGCAAGCATACGCAAACCTGTCCTACACCTAAAGGCCGTAATGGTGTAATGCCGTAATTTCCCTCCATGATTAACATTTTAAATTAAAACAATGGATTACTGTGAAGCCATTTAAACCTCAAATCAAATCAAATAAAATCAAATCACTTTATTGTCACACAGCCATATACACAAGTGCAATGGTGTGTGAAATTCTTGGGTGCAGTTCCGATCAACATAGCAGTCGTGACAGTGATGAGACAGTACCAATTTACAATAACATCAAATTAACACAACACAATTTAAACATCTGATATACATATAATTACACTCAACAATATACAAATAATAACATACACTGTACAGTATACAATACGCACTATATAGATACACATTATTCAATAAAAATAAAAAATAAAAATATATAAAAAAGTATATATAGTATATATAGAATGTACAGTATTGTACTGTATTGACATTCAGGCTGTCGGTTGATAGTCAGTTGTTAAGAGAGAACATAATATAATAATAATAATATAATTTATGACAGTGCGGTGTGAGATATAAGAATAAGGGTAATAAAGTGCAGTGCTGATGTATTTTGATCGTGGGAGATCAAGAGTTCAGAAGTCTGATTGCTTGGGGGAAGAAGCTGTCATGGAGTCGGCTGGTGCGGGTCCTGATGCTGCGATGCCGCCTACCTGATGGTAGCAGTGAGAACAGCCCATGGCTCGGGTGGCTGGAGTCTCTGATGATCCTCTGAGCTTTTTTCACACACCGCCTTGTATATATGTCCTGGAGGGAGGGAAGCTTACCTCCGATGATGTGTCTGGCAGTTCGCACCACCCTTTGCAGTGCTTTGCGGTTGTGGGCGGTGCTATTGCCGTACCAGGCGGAGATACAGCCAGTCAGGATTCTCTCCACAGTGCAGGTGTAGAACCGTGTGAGGATGTGGCGGTTCATTCCAAACTTCCTCAGCCGTCTCAGGAAGAAGAGGCGCTGATGAGCCTTCTTCACGACGACTTCAGTGTGGATGGACCATGTGAGTTCCTCAGTGATGTGGACACCCAGGAACTTGAAGCTGCTGACTCTCTCTACTGGTGCTCCATTGATGGTGATGGGACTGTGTTCTCTGTCTTTTCTTCTGAAGTCCACCACAAGCTCCTTTGTCTTACTGACATTGAGGGAGAGGTTGTGCTCCTGACACCAGTGTGTCAGAGTGTGCACCTCCTCTCTGTAGGCTGTTTCATCATTGTCAGTGATCAGACCTACCACCGTCGTGTCATCAGCAAACTTAATGATGGCATTGGAGCTATGTGTTGCCACACAGTCATGTGTGTACAAGGAATACAAGAGTGGGCTGAGAACACAGCCCTGCGGGGCTCCAGAGTTGAGGGTTAGTGATGAGGAGATGTTGCTGCCTATTCTAACCACCTGGCGTCTGCTTGACAGGAAGTCCAGGATCCAGCTGCACAGCGAGCTGTTTAAGCCCAGAGCCCGGAGTTTCTCATCTAGCTTGGAGGGCACTATGGTGTTGAATGCTGAGCTGTAGTCTACAAACAGCATTCTCACATAAGTGTGAGCACCTGCAGCAAACATTTGCAAGTCGACAAATGAAAGCTTTTTTTTTTTTTTTTTACAGTGAGTGTGTCATTTTTTTTTTTTTTTTTTTTTTGCCCAGCTATGAAATGCCACGACCTATAAAATATGAGCTTTGGATCACGTGTCAGGAGCAGCTACAGGTGGCGCTAAAGCACAGAAAGCTCTTTTGACCACCAACATTAAACACAGAAGGAACTCAAGAAAGAAATCCTGAACAAGCAGTAAGGATGTATATTTCCTTTGCATCAAATGTCTAAAAAACTGAAACAAATTTTCTTTTATTGGTACTCTTAACATGCAAATTATATTTCTGCATCACAGCCTTGCATCCCCTGTAAATCTGATCTCATGTGGTTTGTCTTCATAACTTATTCCATAATGCTGCATGTGTTGCCTTCGCATTTAATCTTATTTGAGTTCTCTTATATCTCTAATATAATACATATTGCAGCATCTTTGCTTTTAATAAAATGTACAGTACATAACACAAGGACATACAGTATGCATGGCAGTAGTGTATAGTTTCATTTAATAACATGTTTTAACCATTAATATTACCTTTTTTATATACAGGTGCATCTCAATAAATTAGAATGTCATGGAAAAGTTCATTTATTTCAGTAATTCAACTCAAATTGTGAAACTCGTGTATTAAATAAATTCAGTGCACACAGACTGAAGTAGTTTAAGTCTTTGGTTCTTTTAATTGTGATGATTTTGGCTCACATTTAACAAAAACCCACCAATTCACTATCTCAAAAAATTAGAATACATCATAAGACCAATAAAAAAAACATTTTTAGTGAATTGTTGGCCTTCTGGAAAGTATGTTCATTTACTGTATATGTACTCAATACTTGGTAGGGGCTCCTTTTGCTTTAATTACTGCCTCAATTCGGCATGGCATGGAGGTGATCAGTTTGTGGCACTGCTGAGGTGGTATGGAAGCCCAGGTTTCTTTGACAATGGCCTTCAGCTCATCTGCATTTTTTGGTCTCTTGTTTCTCATTTTCCTCTTGACAATACCCCATAGATTCTCTATGGGGTTCAGGTCTGGTGAGTTTGCTGGCCAGTCAAGCACATCAACACCATGGTCATTTAACCAACTTTTGGTGCTTTTGGCAGTGTGGGCAGGTGCCAAATCCTGCTGGAAAATGAAATCAGCATCTTTAAAAAGCTGGTCAGCAGAAGGAAGCATGAAGTGCTCCAAAATTTCTTGGTAAACGGGTGCAGTGACTTTGGTTTTCAAAAAACACAATGGACCAAGACCAGCAGATGACATTGCACCCCAAATCATCACAGACTGTGGAAACTTAACACTGGACTTCAAGCAACTTGGGCTATGAGCTTCTCAACCCTTCCTCCAGACTCTAGGACCTTGGTTTCCAAATGAAATACAAAACTTGCTCTCATCTGAAAAGAGGACTTTGGAACATTGGGCAACAGTCCAGTTCTTCTTCTCCTTAGCCCAGGTAAGACGCCTCTGACGTTGTCTGTGGTTCAGGAGTGGCTTAACAAGAGGAATACGACAACTGTAGCCAAATTCCTTGACATGTCTGTGTGTGGTGGCTCTTGATGCCTTGACCCCAGCCTCAGTCCATTCCTTGTGAAGTTCACCCAAATTCTTGAATCGATTTTGCTTGACAATCCTCATAAGGCTGCGGTTCTCTCAGTTGGTTGTGCATCTTTTTCTTCCACACTTTTTCCTTCCATTCAACTTTCTGTTAACATGCTTGGATACAGCACTCTGTGAACAGCCAGCTTCTTTGGCAATGAATGTTTGTGGCTTACCCTCCTTGTGAAGGGTGTCAATGATTGTCTTCTGGACAACTGTCAGATCAACAGTCTTCCCCATGATTGTGTAGCCTAGTGAACCAAACTGAGAGACCATTTTGAAGGCTCAGGAAACCTTTGCAGGTGTTTTGAGTTGATTAGCTGATTGGCATGTCACCATATTCTAATTTTTGGAGATGGTGGGTTTTTGTTAAATGTGAGCCAAAATCATCACAATTAAAAGAACCAAAGACTTAAACTACTTCAGTCTGTGTGCATTGAATTTATTTATTACACGAGTTTCACAATTTGAGTTGAATTACTGAAATAAATGAACTTTTCCACGACATTCTAATTTATTGAGATGCACCTGTATACTTTTTTTTATTCTTTCTAATCACCACTCAGACTGTGTAAACTGTATATGATAGTACTGCCAGTTAACTTGTCCAGCAGGAGAACTGAAATATTTTATGTAGTGTTTCAAATGTTTTCATTAACATAGAGATTACATTTTCTTTTCTCAGTCTTGTTTTCTTGTCTTGGCTAACTTGTCAAGTAGTTAGTCTTCTTTTCCTTGATGGGTGCAGGGCAGAAAAGCTGAAAGGTTCTTTGCGCCACCTACAGTACTGGGGTAAAATTGCTTGTCGATTAGCGGCACTTATTGAAAATGCTAATGGCGAACATTTGCATCGCTTTCTATGTGAAAGGGCCATTTGTCTGTAATTTGCTTCACATAATCACATCGCCTCTGATGGGAAAAGGCCTTAATGGACCTGGAACAAAATTTTTATCAGCCAATACGATTTTAAAGAATTTGCGTAGCCAGACTTTTGACTGTATAGAGTCTGGATCACTTTGCACTTTTGTGGATTGCTGCTACCACAAGCACTTGCTACTTTCTACTAAGTGCCTCAAACAAAACTCTGAATATCTTTCAAAGATCTGATGCCAGTAATCTTGTAAACTTTGGCAAATCCAGTGAGTATTTCTTCTTTAGAAGTACTGATTATAGCAACCTGATACCTTGAAAAATGATAAAATAATTTGATATATTGATTAAAATTAGTCATTTTGATATTTTTGAGTTGTAAGACAAGGGTAAGATGTTAGGCTCCATAATAGACTATAATTTCTAGAATTTAAAAAGTGATCACAGTGGCTGAGATGCATAGTGTATGGTAGAGCTATAAACAAGACAAACTGTAGCTCATATTTACAGATTATCAAATGCCTTCATAATTTTTTTTTTCTTTTTTTCCTTTTTTTTTTTTTTGTTGTTGTTCTGTTATCGCTATTGTTTATCAGCATGGCTTGCATATTAAAAGATATTGAGGGATGGCTGCTTGTCACGGGCACAGCATAATAAATGGACAAAGATATTTTTCCACATAGCATCCATGTATTAACTTTACAACATTTTGGTAGTGAGCTAACATTAAGTGAAAAACTATGTTCATATTAACTGCGTGCATATTAATTAACCTCTAGCGATGGTTTAGTTATCAGATAAAAGATTATTTAATGTTAGTAATGTAGGTGTAGCATCAGTCATAAGCCAAAGAAGAATAATATCTTACCATTATTGCCAGGTGGTATTATTTATGAAAACTGGAACAGACAATGTATCCAGATAAAGCTGGAAAAAGTTATAAAGTTATCTCGAAGAGCTTAGCTATTCCTCTGTCCACAGTTAGACAAATTGTCTATAAATGGAGACAATTTAATACTGTGGGTACTCTCCCTAGAAGTGGCCATCCAACCAAGATGACTCAAAGGCACACCGCAGAATGCTCAGTGAGGTAAAGAAAAAAAATAAACAAAAAAACGTGACAGCTAAAGACTTGAAGGAATCATAGGAAATGGTTAACATCTCTGTTCATGAGTCTACAATATGGAAATCATTAAACAGGCATGGTGTCCATGGTAGGACACCACAAAGGAAAAAGGCCTTAATGGACCTGGAACAACATTGCTACTTTCTACTAAGTGCCTCAAACAAAACTCTGAATGTCTTTCAAAGATCTGATGCCAGAAATCTGGAACAGATAATGTACAATGTCGCATTGTGTCACCGAAATCATTTTGGAAAAATAAATAAATAAATAAATAAATCTAGTTTTATGTTTCTAATACTCTAGTTTTGATAAAACACCAGGGGACCCCCCAGTTTACAACCTCAACTCCAAAAAAGTTGGGACAGCATGCAAAATGGCAATAAAAACAAAGAGGAGTGATTTGTAAATTTGATTCACCCTGTGCTATATTGAAAGCACTACAAAAACTGTACGCGCCAACATTTGTGTGTGCATGTTCTATGGGAAAACCTGTTCCAAACAAACAATTCCAAATATATGTTGATGACACACTCAACACACATACACACACATACTTTCTTAACGCACACATATACACTCACACACATTCTACATTTCGACTTGTCAGTCTTTCCTATGTCTTTATCTTCACACACAACTCTTGTTCCTCTTCCTCCACCCATCTTTTCATCTGTCAGTCTGTCACTCTCCGGGATTTATATTGTGTTCTTCCCACTCTGCAGCGTGAGAGATCGCTGTTACTGTGATTGTTTCCAGTGTCATGTCACCTGACGCTCTGAGGTAATTTAGCCACATCTGGTGTGACACGCTCCGTATTCCACTGACTCGTTCTTATGCTACAGTGCACAAACAAACACACAGCACAACTACACACACAAACACACACTGACACTGTCTGCATCAGACTTAGCTGTCAAATAGCTGTAATTTAGACACTATGCCATGAAATAATTAATTACCCACACCAGGCTCATTTGAAAGCATTTGAAACAGAGGTCGTTCAGAGCACACAAGCATGAGGATCAGGATACACACATCAGAGAGAAGAACGCTAGCTCGCACAGGGGCTGGAATATATGCCCATTGATTTTGTGTCACCGCTTGGCTCTCGCATACTCCTGTGTGGGAGTACTATTGAAATGCAGTACATAAAGTAATTGCATTAGACACCTCCTAACACGACGTTATACACATAATGAGCGTGTAATCAGCCTCAGTGGCAGAGGGGCCGAAGCGCTGAGTCATGATTATCACGTATGATGTCGTGTCTGGAGGAAGGGACCACAGAAGCTTGAGAGGTGCAAATGCTAAATGCCACATTGTGTGCGAGCACAATATTTTGTGACATGGTGAAGAGTTTTAGTCACAACACGGCATATTACCTAACGCGCATTTTACCTAAACATACAGGTATGTACTGCAATAAAAAAAATGTGATAAAAATCATGACAATGAATGAATTACAAACTGGTAATTACAAGGGTATTATGCTATAAATGTGGTTTATGAGGACATTTCTAGTGTCCCCATAATTCAAATCTCTTAAAAGACATATTAAATGATGCTTTATTGAAAATGTAAAAATGCAGAAAGTCTTTTGTGAGGGTTAGGTTTAGGGATAGGGTTAGGGGATAGAATCTATAGTTCATACAGTATAAAAATCATTATGTCTATGGAGAGTCCTCATAATGATAGCTGCACCAACATGTATGTGTGTGTTTGTGTGTGTGTGAGCCATACATTATATTAGTTTATTATTTTATGTTAAATTACATGGAAAATTGAATCTGAATAAATGTACGTAGCGCTGTCTTTTTTGAACCTCAACCATCGTTCCATTTGTTTAGAGGGTTTTATGTTGGTTTCCTTTAGCTCAACTGGCAGAGCATGGCACTAATTATGCCAAGTAGGGCTGCCAATCGATTACATTTTTAAAATGTATTAATAACAGTTTGCAACTTAAGCACAATTAATTGCATGTATTAATATTTGCTGAGAAATGCCCCTTATTTATAGATGATTCAATTTAAATGAAGCATAATAATTCTAATAATTATAAATGTAATAGGCCTATTTAATAATTCAGATTTAAATATATTGCATTATTGTGGCAAATATAAAGAATTGATTAGACAATAATAAAAGTGGCTGTTTTTAAATGTACATATACTGTATATACTGTGTGTGTGTGTGTATATGTATGTATATATATATATATATATATATATATATATATATATATATATATATATATATACTGTATATGTTTGAATATTTGAATATGAGCCTACAGCCAACAGCAGTCCATTTTGTAGCTGAGTTTGTTAATCTGTACTGTTCTCACACGATGCATCAATGCTTTTCATCTTCGCAATTTTTTTATTGTTGGTCGAGGTACACATACGTCAGATGGACACTTTTGGAGTGTCTCACTGGTTTTCAGCATCATAAATCTTGCGTTTTAAGGACACCGTGTCAGGTTAAAAGAAGTTGAAACTTTGAAAATTGCGTCTCGTGACCCCTGCATTCCAGCTGTCAAGAACACATTTGTCCTGTGTGAACAGCTCTCATTCTTTGTGGTGCTTGTGAGGTTTGTTGAGGCGCACGAACAGTCACCTGCTGATGCGGCTCATAACAACACAAAGTTACATGTTCTTCAAGCTTAAATTACCCCAATGGTAGGAAAATACATACTTTTTATTTTTATATAATTAATCACAATAAATTAACTTGTTAAAACTACAGCCCTAATGCCAAGGGTTCCATTTTTAGGGAACACACATTCTGAAAAGTATACCTTGAATGCATTGCAAGTCACTTTGGATAAAAGCATCTGCCAAATGCATAAATGTAATCACAATATCATACCAATTCAAATGCAACTAAACAACACAAAAACAGTTTGCAGTTTGCACAAACAATTGTCAGCATCAAACCTCTTCACATAGAATCGGATGCAGAGTTTTCGTAATTTGAATGAAAATGGTAAAGCATTTTTATTTTATTTTTTCAGCATCCAAAAATACAAAAATACTGAAGGTAGTCATAAACCAGACACACCTGGTGGACAAAACAAAGCACCCTAAAACCATTATTTTCAATGGATGTACATAGGGCTGGACAATCTCGATAATAATCTATTTGCTCTGAAATTAATCAAAACTGTTTTTTTTTATCAGAGGAACCATCATTTCATCCAAACAGCTATTGTAGCCTAGTAGATTCAATATTTTAAAGACATTCAATAAAAATATATTTAAAAATAATTCGTTTTTTCATTAAATAAACACAAAGGAGAATGAAATCCAGTCACTTTCATTGCACTTCATATATAATGTTACATAGTAGCTTAATAAAAAGCATTATTTACCTTCAAATGTTTTTACATTTATTTTTGTGAATGAAAAAGCTACTTCACTCACTTATTTTTGAAACTACAGTTGAACATTGCATAATGCTACATTATCATTATTATCCTGATTATTAAATTTGTGTTATACTAAAGTAATATATTTCTGTTCTGTTTACTTCACCTTCACATGGGACTTTTATTTTGACACCGAAAGTGCTGTAGTATTTACTTCAACTTCACAAAGAGCTTTTATTTTGTATAATAACTTGTAACTGTTACTAATGTTTGGAATTGCATGATTGCTTGAACCTGCATTACTTTGATTTCACAATGCTCGTGAACTGTTTTGAGAGCGCCGCCATGCGCGTGCACACAGATCAGCGTGTCACAGGTTTGTTCTGAATCACACACAGGCCGTGTTTATCTGTTTTTAAATCGCAATAATCACATATGACCAATTTACCATTTTTATTTTATTTTGTTAATTGTGCAGCCCTGAAGGATCGTGAAATCAGTCTACTGATGTGCTCTTTATGAAACTTAATGGCCAAATGAAAGCACATTAAAATCATTGTGATACTCAGGATATTGGTCAATTTTACATCATCAGCAAAATTATCTCGATTATATCGTTAATATTCTATATATCGGCCAGCCCTACATGTATGCACAATAGCGCTAGACTCAAAATTCTGCCATGCCACTCACATAGTTTTCCATGAAACTGCATTAAATTATATCTATATCATTATCAAGGGACATATGTTTTGAAGGTGCATTGTAAATAGGCAATTTTTCCATTGATTACTGTAAATCCATTCACTGTTTTGGACTGCCACCTCCATTTCCGCACCAACACGTTCTGTTTGTGATACTTGTGCCTTGACCTACCCACAAAGCAATGCAGCATGACGCTTCTCTTTTAATGTGGGACCAGCTTTAGTCTCTGAATAAATATATAATAATAAAAAAAGATAATTACATTATAATAATTCAGAAGGAGTTCAAAGAGATACATAGTTTAGTTTAAAAATCTTGTTGTGCATATAAAGTGTGTGTGTGCATGCAGTGGGGCTTAGCTGACCCACTCCCCAGGGTGGGCAGGGCTGAACTGGGCCAGTGGGGTTCTGAGCTGATGCCAGGTGCGATGGGACGGCACCCTGCAGAGCCGCAGGGGTCAGTGATCCGCAGTATGGGGCAAAAGCTCACAATCCAAAGGAGTGCAAAAGAAAAAAAAATGTGTGTGTGTGTGTGTGTGTGTGTGTGTGTGTGTGTGTGTGTTTGGCTGATGGGATGAATTATGTGCAACTAAAGTCAGTAGTGTGGGACATTAGAGGAGAGGTCAGGGCCAGTGAACCCTTAAACACAAGTCCTTAAATAAAGGCTTTCAAATTCTGCTTCACCAAACACAAACCCTGCATTCAGGGACCAGCAACACAACAAGACAGCCAGCATTAAGAAGGTCATATGCCGTACAATCAAATAATAAACATGAAAGAGTGAAATAAAAGAAGAAAGAGAAGGAGAGAAAACCCAAAGACAACTTAATTGAGTTCTCAGTTTCTTTGTCTGAGAAGTTTCTCCTAAATTTCACGTAAAGGGAAAATTAAAATAGATGATGCAAATGGCAAGATTGTTGACATACAGTAAGAGTATAAAGCTATACAATTATTTTGAATATCATAGCTAAGATCATTTGGTATTAAGAGAATCTGATGAGAAATATTTGAGTATGACTAAATGCACGCAAGATTTGCTCAGAAGAAGCAAAAAGTGGAAATTGTGGATATCTAAACAGAAGAGAATGCTAGCAATGTCTTTTTGAATACATAAAATGATTTGATACCTATGGAAATGTAGATGAAGTTATGTGCAATAAGAGTTCTGGTAGAAACCCATGACCTGTTTATAAAATAGATCAATAACAACCTGCTGAACTTAGATACAGTATTTTTTTTTTTTTTTTTTACACCATACTTCCATGATCATGTCACCATGAGTGATAACATCAATGCTGTGAAGTCATAGTTTGTACAAGTGATGGGCTTGCACAAGTAAAAAATGCATATTGCATGGGCTGTGTATTATTTGTGTACATTCAAAGACTTGATGACTGACAGTAGTTTCTGCACAAGAGAGAAGACTAGACTCTGACGCACTGGCCTCTGCCAGCATCCAGCTGTCACTGCTGTTGACACCATCATGAAGAGCTATTGAGTGTCTGACTCATCCGCATCTACTAATTAATCACTGGCTCAGGTACAAAACAAGGAAAGAAGAAAGTGAGGAAAAGAGGTGACACTTCATCTTAATATAGGAAAGAAATATACAACTGTGTTTACAAGGAAATTCTTAAATGTGGCATAGGAACATGGTGATCAGTCACAATGTGCTATTTGGATTTTCACATTCCTTTGATGGTTGTCATGATTTGTCCTTTGGGCAATCATACTCTCTCTCTCTCTGTCTGTCTCTCTCTCTTTCACACACACAAACACACTCACTGGTTGAAATTAATCAAAACCGCATCCTACCTGTTTGCCTTGATGAGAGGTGACAACATAAAGATTTGGCAGCTTTAATCAAGGTTGTAATAATGCACGCTCTCTGATTAAAAGGACAGTCTCCTCGCCTTTAAATCACAAAGACAAACAACCACGTCTCTATGGCTCATATCTAAATGTTGCTGTGGGGAAAAAAAAAAAGAAAAATGAATGCTTACAAAACCAGTTAATGACAAATATACTGTACACATTAGAAGATTACACATGCCTGCGACCATGATCGTAGAGGTCAATTTACAAAAACGGGAGGAAAAATGAGATGCCAAAATGTTTTTCGAATTCATTTTTGTATCGCGACAAACTGTTTCCACTGCATTAATTAAAATCCATAAACAAGTCTCTATTTAAATGTTACAGTTTTTTTTGTACTTTATTTCTATCACAGCTTAAAGGGATAGTTCACCCAAAAATTGTAATTCTCTTATCATTTACTCACCCTCATGCCATCCCAGATGTGTATGACTTTCTTTCTTCAGCAGAACAGAAATGAAAGATTTGTAGAAGAATATTTCAACTAAAAATCTTCATTTATGTTCTGCAGAAGAAAGAAAGTCATACACATCTGGGATGGCATGAGGGTGAGTAAATGATTTTTGTGAATGAATTTTCATTTTTGGGTGAACAGTGTCTTTAAAATGCAGAGGCTATGAAAAGTAAAATGTATTTTACTTTAAATAATACAATAATAAAAAAATAAAAAAAGTTTCACCAAAAAAATAAATAAAAATATATAAAAATGTGGCTCTGTTGTACTATAAAAACATGGTCTGTTTGAGCATCATGATGAGCCCGAGGTAACATTGACTATACCAATGAGTTTGGGGCATGACAATGTGTTTGACCAGACTGGTCTTACAAAAAAAAAAAAAAAAAAAAAAAACGGTGACAGGAGGCCAAATGTTTTGTCTTCTAAAATCGGTCTATGTATTTTCCGAACTGGAACTAGAGTTGTGTGCATGCGCACCTTCACGTGATACCCTGAACAAGTGCATGAACTAACTTCTTTGATTGGATGTGACGTGAAAGTCCGATTTAAGTAAACATTTGAATAGTAATTACTTTAAAAATGACACAACCATAAACCTAACCCTTATAATACTGAGATCAAAACAGTGTTATTTCACATACTTCTTTGCAAATATAGTATCTCAGAGATCATAAAGGGATGTGACATTAAAGGCACAGCATGGGCAATTTATGAGGCATAGAAATCCGACACATGGTAGCGCCTGAACGGAACTCAAAACATTGGGTGTGAATTTAGGTGCAAAACACAGCAATTTTCCCATGTGATCATATTAGTTTAACTGACCAATGTATAATGTCTTTAAAGTATGAAAACTGGATATTCCAAGCACCTCATGATGCTTCATTATTTTTTTGTTGTTGTTGTTTTGCACACTGTCCCATGTTAAACCTAGGCTGGTTGTAAGACATGAGTGGAATTGGATCAGGTGAGTGATGGCAGCATAGCAGCTCCGATTTGTCTAAGAGCCTGTCAGTCAACAGAAGGTTTGCAGAGAAGCAATCGCAATGAGATGGCAGTTGGGTCAGACATGAAGATGTTCCTGTCCCCCATCATCCATCGCCATCTTTACCTGGATTAATTTACACAACAGGACAGATTGTGTCCAGATAATGTTCTCTATTTAGACAAAAATGATTTAGTAGAAAAAGGACAGAGAAGGTCTATTTGGAAGTGCAATAAAATGTCTTTTTGCTTATCCAAAGAAAAAGCCAGATCAGCTGGTACTAAAAGAGTTTGCATGGTCCTTTGAATTTTAGGAACACATCTGAATATTATGATTTTACAAAGTGATTTTGATCAATTTCATGAGGATTCTGCTAAGAAGACTTTCTCTGTGGCTTGGACTGTACTAGAGTTAGCGCGTTCTCTCCCTCTCTCTGTCTCTCACTCTCTCTGAACTGTCTCTCCTTGTTATGTATTCTCTTTGAGATGCAGTGGCTGACATTAGAAAGGCTCCTATTTGATATGTGATGCACGCATTCATTTAGTCGTTGGGTTCCTGCAGATGTCAGCACAGTGGTTCATTAACAGTGTTTGTTTTATCAGAAAACTTACACACAAACACAAACATATGCACACACGCAAACACACATGCATATCCATCCAGTATCGATGGAATTCAGCAGAGAGAAGAATCAGTAAGTGTCGCCCAAGGATCGAGAAAAATCACCACATGCACTGAAAAATTAGACTGGAGCAACAAACTATTTTTCTTCTATTTCTGAAAGTGAATATTGAATACATATTGCTGGTAAAAGGTAAGGCTGAAGGGATGAGGGGTAGAGCTGAATAAGTGAACAGAGGGAGAGTGGCTGGATTACGAATGGAAAGGTAGGAGGGAGTGACTGTCATGAGAGGTGGCAGAACAAGTGAGGACGAGCAATCTAGAGAGACCCGGGAGAGAAGGTGTGGAAAGACATGGATAGAAAAGGAATGAAGCAGAGAGAGAGCGAGAGAGAGAGAAAGGGAACAGTTTCATTCCAGAAGATGTCCTGCTGTCAGGCCAGCCTGTGTCTGCTGTTGGCGCTGCCATCCCCTTCTGTACCCTGCGTGCCATGTGTGCCAACCTCTTGCCAACAGCCAGGCTGGCCCTTTCCCTTCACCCAGCAGATGCCACTCAATCTAGTCTAACAGACAGTCGTTACCATGCCAGCACACACCCAGCGTGTGAAGAAGGGGTAGCAGGGCCAGGTACAAGGGGCAGAAGCACACACAGAGATGCCAAATATAGCGACAATTTTCACCACCCCTGTGTAACTTACCCCCACCCAACTCTCAGAGAAAGAGACACACTTTCCTCTCCTGTACTAACACCCCCACAGGCTTCTGAAATATTCTAATTCTGCTTCCTGACTCCCATTATCCTGTGAGTGTGTGACATGTGAATTGTAATTAGTATCTTTGGGGTGAGTAAAGAGCGAGCCCTCCACACTCTGGGGGACTATGCGGAACTCCGAGAGGCTTCGATACCTCTCCAAAGGTGCCAGTCGTTCCAGCAAGCCCCACCCTGTGGTCCTTTCCCTCTGTTAATACACCTTCCTCCCTTTTGTTTCTCAGCTTGCTCAGGCCAAAACTGGGCCAGGCCAGAATTAGGCCAGAGAGAGACTGGGCTATGGTGACCATATACACACTAAAAGGGTTAAGTTACAGTGTGCTCTGTGTGAACACTCACAGTTTGTGAGTGTGTGTGTGTGTGCACGTCCAAGCGAGCAGCCTGTATCGATAACCCTGCAGTGAGGCATGTGCGCTCTGTAGTGTAAGTTGGCAGGGCTAGACTTCAGGGATTGGGGATAATGGGATGGCGCTGGTACTTAAATCTCAGTGAACCACGACAGCACAAGTAATTAGCACTGCAGATCCATACTGGAGGTGCTAATCAGAGCTAATGTAAGGGTGCTTGCAGCCAAGGCCAACCCATAGACCAGGGAATCCATTTGCCATCCTTTCCTCATCGTAGCTCGGCAACGGTAAAGCTGCTAGGACACGCTCATCTCCCTGCTGCCCTCCAGAAACAGAGAGAGCGGGAGGGACAGAGGAAAGAAAGGAATTCTAATTTAGCAGTGGTGTCGAAGGACAAAGATGGGGCTGTGTCCTGTCATTGAAGGTTCATTAGAGGAACAATGGTGTCCTAGCAATTTCATTAGGAGAGGTTAATAAGCAGGAGCGGTGCAATTCATTACCCAGAATGCACTCTGTTGTGGGGAGAAAGGGCCAAGAGGTCTCAGGATCAGTTGCTCATCATTTTACCTCCTGCTGCATCTACAATGGGAAAGAACAGCACCAAATCCTAAGAGGAGGCAGAAAAGCTTTTGTTAACAACATGGAACTGTTTAGCTGACAAAGGTATACAGTCTTTAAAGGTATGGATCAGTACTATTTTGTTCTAAGATAAAGTCTAAAAAATATCAGAAAACAAAGCTAGATGGAGAGAATAGCAGCGTTTAATTGTTCATACCTGGCAACTCTCGGAAGGTATAAAAGTCGAGAGCTACATCCAAATTCCCATAACTTCAGAGTATTTTTTAAATTGAATGAAAAATGTATTTCTCAACTCTTTTTTTTTTTCTCCCATTTTCTCCCCAATTTGGCATGCCCAATTCCCAATGTGCTCTAAGTCCTTGTGATGGCGTAGTGACTCGCCTCAATCTGGGTGGCGGAAGATGAATTTCAGTTGCCTCCGTGTCTGAGACATTCAATCCGTGCATCTTATCACGTGGCTTGTTGAGCGCGTTACTGCAGAGACCTAGCGCATGTGGAGGCTCACACTATTCTCCGCGGCATCCATGCACAACTCACCATGCGCCCTACCGAGAGCGAGAACCGCATTATAGTGACCACAAAGTGGTTATCCCAACGTGACTCTACCCACCCTAGCATCCAGGCCAATTGGTTGCTTAGGAAGCCTGACTGGAGTCACTCAGCACACCCTGGATTCGAACTTGGGACTCCAGGTGTGGTAGTCAGCGTCTTTACGTATTTCTCAACTCTTAAAAGAATGTTCTTGGTTAAAAACAAGTTAATGTTGATTACCACAATAATAGGCAAAACTGAAAAAAAATTTTGGTGAAAAAAAATTGTGATTACAGTAAGAAACTTACAATGGAGATGAACGGGGCCAGTTCATAAATGTTAAAATGTATACTGTTTCAAAAGTACATACAAAAGATGTAAACATTATATTAGGGCTTTCAATCAATTAAAGGGGTCATAACATATATATATATATATATATATATAATTTTATTATCTTTCCTGAGGTCCACTTATAATTTCAGTATTTTTTAATTAATTTATTTATTTTGCACCAAAACAGTCATAATTTAATAATATATTATCTTTTTTCACCCTGTTTCTGGCCCTCTGTCTGAAAGCTTGGTTTAAAGCTATCGGGCCCTTTAAGACTGTTCTGATTGGCTAACTTCATGCAGTCCCTCACATACAGCTATATTTGAAACTCAGTCGGAAGAAAATGAACAAGCTTCACACTGTAATTTATAAAACTACAATTCAGGGTTGTGCCCGAAGCCAAATACCTTATTCGGAAAGGCACGAATAATGACTTCAAAACGAATAACGAATTCATCCGAATAATAGAAAAAAGTCATAAAGCGATATTTTAAATAAACATATTCAAAATTACAAAGCAATGATGAGTCTGTAAAGCCAATATTACAACAGTGTAAACCTTATGAATGAAAATGCGCACGGTGTTATTTCAAGTTCAGTCTTAGAATTCAAAGCTTGTCAAGACTAAAGAGTATTAACTACATCAAACATATTTTCCACTTGAAATGTCTGATCTGTAACACATTAACTCCAAATGTTTCACACATTTCACACATAAGGATTTATAAACCAACCTGAGTGCGATGTTTAATTCCTGACCAAAGAAGTGATGATTTTATAGCGGAGCTCGACTGTAAGTTGACCACATTTATATCCACATTACCAGGGTTGTGAGGGTTACTTTTGAAATGTATTCCACTGCAGATTACAGAATAAATGCTGTAAAATGTAATTTGTAATGTATTTCGTTAGATTACTCAAGGTCAGTAATGTATTCTAAATACTTTGGATTACTTCTTCAGCACTGGTAGATTTTTTCACTTGTTTTGACTATAAAAACTCAGTACAGTAAGACAAAATACACGTTAAAAATACATTCTCTGAAAAACCGAAATATCTTATGCAGTGTTGTTTCTAAAACAAGATCAATCAAATTGATCTTGTTTTAATGATTTTTAGATATTTTTACAGGAAAACAATACAAAAATTATTATCAAGAATAAAATTTTTGCCCTAATATCAAAGATCTTACTAGAAAAAAGAAATTATGATCCAACGTGAATTTTCTTGATAAAAAAATATGATTGTGCCTGGTAACGTGCATGTAAAATGGCTAGAAATAGCATTTTAGCTTAGCGTAAAGCTGACAATTTACACAAGGTTTATTTCTATTTCTTCTGCTCCAAACTTACTTCAAACTTACTTCTCTGTCTGCTCGTATGAATGTAACACATCATAAGAAAGTGTTTCACCGCTGTTCAAATGCACTTTGGATCACATCATTTATATGTATAAATGTTTTCCATCTGAAAGGACTAAATATTAAATGAAACAAATGACAATAAAATGCAAAGTAATCTCTTCAGTAATCAAAATACTTTTTGAATGTAACTGTATTCTAATTACCAATGATTTAAATTGTAACTGTAGTGGAATACAGTTACTTATATTTTGTATTTTAAATATGTAATCCCGTTACATGTATTTCGTTACTCCCCAACCCGGCACGTTACCATTTAAATCTGGTTAATCCTTTATTCCAAAAATGTTTAAATGCTCCATAGAGGTTTAAATACTTAATAGAGTGTAAATCTATTCAGAATATCCCTGCACACAGAGGATTGCAAAAAAAAAAAAATATATATATATATATACATATATATATATTTATAAATAAACATGCACATATTTTTCTAGAAATATACAGTTGAAGTCAGAAGTTTACATACACCTTTGCCAAATACATTTAAACTCAGTTCCCCTTCTGTCACTACATCGACACAACAGAGGCTTGCCCACTGGATCATGGATGACATCGCTATGGCATACCAGGCCCAGGCCGTGCCCGCCCCTTCGGGAATATGAGTACACTCCACAAGGAGTCTGGCATCCTCGTGGGCACTGGCCCATGGCACCTCTCTAGCAGACATCTGCAGGGCAGCGGGCTGGGCGACACCCACCTCTCCGGGTTGAGCCCGTTTCGTCCCGTGTTCTGTCAGGTACGAACAGGTAAGTTCAGGAATACAGACTGCTGGCCAGGTGTATCGCTTGAGTATAGCGCCTTTCCCCTCCAAAGAGGCGAAAATGTGTGCTTCTTTTCCCATGCAAGTTCACGAACCCGTGAACCCTGGATGTCCTTCCTCCCTAGCCCTGTGGCTCGCGAATTCAGCGGAGGAATTCAGTGTGCTGATATGCCCTTACTGAGGTAGGTGCTCCACAGGTGCCGGTTACTCCAGTAACACCCTGTGATGTATTTTCCGCAGTACGGTCTCCCTGTCGGCAGACCTGTGTCTCCCTTCGACAGAGCCCTCTCTGTCCTGGTCGCCATGTTTGTAGAGCTCCTCTTCTTTCAGGCAGGACCTACCACCGTGCCTCTTCCATGTGCAGCTCTGAGCCTACATGACGTGCTTGCCACATGTTACCTCCCCTCCGGGCAGGATGTGGTCTCCGTGGGGTCTTTTCCCCTTGAACGAATATGATAGGAAAAGAACACCTTCCCCGGCGCATATATTGAGTGTTAAAATGATCCCAGCCAAATAACTGAATACTCTGTGGAGAGAAAACATAGAGAGAAAAGGCCGCGGTTGGCACGGCCTGCTTCCATACTAGATACGTCTCTTCCCCCCCTAGGGATGTGGGGAACTATATGACGTTTTTTGGGGCGTTGGGGGAGGCTACGTGCAGAGAGGTGCACCTGCTACTACGCACGCAGCAGCTTGCTTGCACCTGCACCGGCAGTCCATATAACATGATTCAGCTAGTTGTGGCGTTTCGTATAGGGACCCCTAGTGTCACTACATCGACACAACAAGAGTGAGTGACAGAAGGGGAATGTCTTTGTTACTGTTGTAACCTCCATTCCCTGATGGAGGTAATGAGACGTTGTGTCCCCCCTGCCACAACGCTGTACTACCCGCTGAAATGGCCGGGACCCTGTCTCGGCTCCTCGGCACAAAACCTGAATGAGTGGTTGCGAGCCAGCTCCTTTTATACCCGTATGTCCGGGGGAGTGGAATGCAAATTCCACTCGCCAATTCTTATTGTGGCTCCCAAGGGCGACCCCCAGTGTCACTACATCGACACAACGTCTCATTCCCTCCATCAGGGAATGGAGGTTACGACAGTAACCGAGACGTTTTTCCTCACATTTAATCATAGAAAACATTCCCTGACTTAGGTTAGTTAGGATCACTACTTTATTTTAAGAATGTGAAATATCAGACTAATAGTAGAGAGAATGATTTATTTCAGCTTTTATTTCTTTCATCACATTCCCAGTGGGTCAGAAGTTTACATACACTTTTTTAGTATTTGGGAGTATTGCCTTTAAATTGTTTAACTTGGGTCAAACGTTTTGGGTAGCCTTCCACAAGCTTCTCACAATAAGTTGCTGGAATTTTGGCCCATTCCTCCAGACAGAACTGGTGTAACTGAGTCAGGTTTGTAGGCCTCCTTGCTTGCACACACTTTTTCAGTTCTGCCCACAAATTTTCAATCAGGCTTTGTGATGGCCACTACAGTACCTTGACTTTGTTGTCCTTAAGCCATTTTGCCACAACTTTGGTGGTATGCTTGGGGTCATTGTCCATTTGTAAGACCCATTTGCCACCAAGCTTTAACTTCCTGGCTGATGTTTTGAGATGTTGCTTCAATATATCCACGTAATTTTCCTTTCTCATGATGCCATCTGTTTTATGAAGTTCACCAGTCCCTCCTGCAGCAAAGCAACCCCACTATATGATGCTGCCACCCCCATGCTTTATGTTTGGGATGGTGTTCTGCGGCTTGCAAGCCTCACCCTTTTTCCTCCAAACATAACAATGATCATTATGGCCAAAAAGTTAAATTTTTGCTTCATTAGACCAGAGGAAATTTTTCCAACAAGTTAGATATTTGTCCCTATGTGCACTTGCAAACTGTAGTCTGGCTTTTTTATGGTGGTTTTGGAGCAGTGGCTTCTTCCTTGCTGAGCAGCCTTTCAGGTTATGTCGATATAGGACTCGTTTTACTGTGGATATAGATACTTGTCTACCTGTTTCCTCCGGCATCTTCACAAGGTCCTTTGCTGTTGTTCTGGGATTGATTTGCACTTTTCACACCAAACTTCATTCATCTCTAGGAGACAGAATGCGTCTCCTTCCTGAGCGGTATGATGGCTGTGTGGTCCCATGGTGTTTATACTTGTGTACTATTGTTTGGACAGATGAACGGGGTACCTTCAGGCATTTGGAAATTGCTACCAAGGATGAACCAGACTTGTGGAGGTCCTCAATTTTTTCCTTAGATTTTCCCATGATGTCAAGCAAAGAGGCACTGAGTTTGAAGGTAGGCCTTAAAATTCATCCACAGGTACACCTACAATTGACTCCAATTAGCCAATCAGAAGCTAAATTAGGCTTAACATCATTTTTTGGAATTTTCCAAGCTGCTTAAATGCACAGTGAACTTAGTGTATGTAAACTTCTGACCCACTGGAATTGTGATATAGTCAATTAAAAGTGAAACAATCTGTCTGTAAACAATTGATGGAAAAATTTCTCATGTCATGCACGAAGCAGATGTCCTAAATGACTTGCCAAACCTATAGTTTGCTAATATGAAATCTGTGGAGTGTTTAAAAAATGAGTTTTAATGACTTCAACCTAAGTGTATGTAAACTTCTGACTTAAACTGTAAAGAGGCTTGATCTTGTAATGTATTCCACTGCATTTCACTAATTCTGCACATGTAATTTAACACATGTAGTTTATTATGTCCTCGACAAAAATATGTGAACACAAAATAAGCCTCGAGTGTATCATAAAACTTTCTGATAGAGATTTACGGTGCTGTTTGTAGGCTATATTAATTTATTTGCATTTCTTTTCATATTCATATTTGTATTTAATATTCACTGCAAACTGTGTTCTTTATATTGTACAATTGCTTCTCACCTCGCACCTCCAGAATAATGTCGTTATACATGCACACTGCACAGACATAAACAAAAATTCTGTTTCAGCAGATATTAATGTCCGAAATAACGAAAACACAGTTAACAACATATTCCACAGTTTATGTAGCCTACATATTCAGCTTCATCTGGTTAAAAAATAAATAAAGAAAATATCAATAAAATAATTAAATAATAATAATAATAATGAAAATAATAATAATACTTATTATTATCATCATCATTAATAATAATAATAATAATAATAATAATAATAATAATATTTAAATAGGCCTATCCGAGGCTTATTTTATATACAGAAGCTATAGCCTAAATGTAAGAGAGTTACATTTTAAGTTTAAGCCATGCCCACATCCAGTTCTATCCGAATACAGATACAGATACAGACCATTTTGTCATAGCAACAGATACAGATACAGATAATGGCTTCGCTGAACACCCCTAGTTAACACATAACGTACACCCAATATATTTCATCTGACTGAATGTATCAAAATATTCACTCAAGCACAGCAACTATAAAACAGTTATGACATTTGAAACATTTGTGAATGAAACTGTTTATTCACGGGTCTGGTAGTGTTTATCTGCCCCATCTTTCAGTTCCTTTGCAAAGCTTGAATCAAATTGTGATTGGTTCACAAGCAATCCACTCTGATATGAGCCAAAAACATACAATCCATGCTGAAATGTTCTGAATACACAAATGTAATACAAATCATGGTGATGTTGGGTGCTTCAACAGGCCAAAGCAGAGATGCTGGTCTTCACCGGAGCGACATCTGACATCTTCCGTGTTTGTTTACACATAGAACGACATGCGTGTCTCCCAGACAGCGGCAGTAGCTGAATGAGACACATTTTAAAAGTTGCGCTTGTACTGCTCATCACGATATCACTAAATATTTTAATATAAATGTATACATACACTACCGGTCAAAAGTTTTACTATAGTATATATATATATATATATATATATATATATATATATATATATATATATATATATATATATATACACACACACACACACACACACACACACACACACCGTATAACTCCTCTTCTGGTGAATAGGCTATTAAAAACTTTTATTTGGTAAATACTTACATATAGTGCATTGTAAGGTAGCCAAATCTCTTTAATTTCAAAATAAGAGTCCCCATGTATTTCGGGCTTGTTTATTGTTAAAAGTTCCACATTATGCACCAACTTTTAATTGTTCTGTTTATTATTGGGAATAACCGATATATTATATATATTTATTATTTTGGTTGCACAATAAACTGCTTTTGGGATTTTATTCATTTTGGACTCTTGTAGCCTCAATATCTATGCCCTTCAAGATAAGTATAGACTAAGATTTGTTTATTCTTTTAATACATTTCTTCTTTAAATAATTTTTAAAAACTATCAGCTGATTAATCAGTTATTTGCCTTTTCCAACGCATTAGTTATTGTTTCGGCAAAATCCACTATCGGTCGACCTCTAATTTGTTTTAGTTTTAGCAGAGGTCTGGTAGACAGCAAGTGATGGGGTAGCATTGGCAGGCTGTGATGCATTCACACCGTACACTAACAGTAGCCTCTATGCACAAAATCTGCCACATTAGCACAGCTAAAAAAGGTTTTGCTACTGTTGCAGGGGGAGCATATTTTAACGTAACTACCTGTAAAAAGCCTGTTTCATGGAGCCAGGCTCACCTAAAGCAGGGATAATGATAGACTGATTCAGCACCATGGGAAATCAAATAGCAGAAAGGTGCCGAAGTGCACGCATGACAGCCTTGTTTTGAGAAAGACAAATTATTAATGCTTTCAAAAAATAACAGAGTAAAAAAGGCAATTTCAGATTATACCCATTTAGCTTCTAAACCTCAGCGACAAACATCAGTACTGTTCTCAGCGCATAGCAGCAATGGAATTTTCGGTGTACATTATGAAAATGGAGTGATCAAAATAATCATGCATTTTATGGATAAACTGAGACAAGGTCTCTTTAAATCTGCACATATTAATGCAAAAACGATGAGAAATTTCATCCGTCAGACACATTGGCGAGAGCAGCGGCAGAAAAAGTAAATATTCTTAACATGTGTATCTCAACAGGAAAATAACCAGCACTTTAATAAAAGGAGTCATTTCCTTGTGTCACAGATGCACGCTGAAAGCTCATTGTTGTACCTCAGTTGTGTTTTCTCCTTTCTCTCCTGAAATGTGTGTGTGTGTGTAATGGTCTGTCATTACCACCTCTCTCACTGTGTGCTTCTGTTCCCTGCGTTCAGACTTTAAAGAGAGCGGTTGTGTGCGCGTGTTATGTGATTTTCACAGTAGCCTATGATGGTCGAGGTAATTTAGTTGTTTTAAAACAACAGAGAGACGGGACATTAGTATTCTCCTGATCTGTGTGTTGAAAGGTTACTACTTTACTGGCTGAATATCAGTGATGTATACACACACACACACACACACACACACACATGCAGAGATGGATAGAGTACTGATGTTCACAACAAATCTTATTTAATAAAGAAAATGGCAGTCGAAGCTTTGTCAGGCCTTTATGCCACTGAGCAATACATGACCCTTGCATTATCAAAGCAGACAAAAAGCAAGGACACTCTCACAGCATTGCCAAACATGAATGCTGCCTTTTTATTTTTGAAAGTTATCAAAGCCAAACTTCTTTCCCCCCTTAAACAATACGAAATTCAACACAGCATAGTTGTTTTATTTAGTGTTCACGATCAAATAAAAGTACAAAAAAATACAATTTAGTGTACTTGAATGCTCTAAGACAGGCTCGCCCCTTTAAACCATGAAGAGGAAGCCGGTAACTGACACCACTGAGATAATGCTAATCAAACAAGCCTCTTTTCTCCTCTCCTAACCAAACAACTTCCCAGTCACGCCAAAGTGACAGCACAACAAAACACAGACTGATTCCGTCTCCATTTTCATTCTGTTGGCATTGGAATGCTAGTTTGTTGTGCCTCGACATCAGAAGTTGGGAGGAAATGATGGTGATTTGTCTGTCTTTGCGGGCTTTAGTTTGATATGCCGTGCATTCCTTTCAAGCTATTTGTTAGAGTCAATTTCCCTCCAGTCTCTCCTCTCCATGCATTTCAAGCTACGATCTCGCAAACAGAGAACGGAGCATCAGAACATTAGAAAGGGATGAGGAAGAAAGGGGGTGAGAGGATGAGTTGAATACATAAGTGAACTGGGGAGCACTTAGAAATAGAAATATGTTTCTGTTTGTTTATAAGTAGAGCTTAAAGGGAGAGTGCACCCAAAAAAAAAAAAAAAAAAAATTTACTCACTCATGTCATTCCAAACCTGTGTGACTTACTTTCTTCTGTGGAACACAAAGGGGAAGATTAGCAGAATGTCTGAAATTCTGTCTTCCATATGATGAATGTGGATGTTCCAAAAAGGATTCGGAATTGAAGTCATTATTCACTGAAAATCTTGCCTTGAAAATCTTGCTTGACAGTTGTGGTCACAATTACGAAGTCCCTTAGAGGACAGGGAAATATATATATATTTATTTTTTTCTAAAAAGATTTTGCATTCCCTCGCAATAACTTTATCCATCGCTTATGAAAATGAACCATGATTTTACTACAGTAACCAAAGTTGAACTATGGTACTTGTAGTAAATCATAGAAACCACAACATTTATCATGGTTTTACTGCAGTAACCATATTTTAACCTTGGTATTTGTAGTAAAACCATAATAAAAATACAGGAAAAACCCAAACTATGCTAGTAACAATAATAATAATTCTGCAATAAAAAAATAAAAAAAATACATTTTTTTTTTAAATGTTTTAAAAAAGTTTGGTTTTTAAAACCATGGTTTCCACAAAAAAATAAAAACACACAAATTAACCATGGTTTTCCTATAGTAAAGCTATATATATATATATACTCTATATATATATATATACTCTATAATTTGGACTTTGAATTATTATAATTTTATTACCACAGTGTTGGTTTCCCTGTGTTATTACCACTGTTTTACCATGTATATCATCATTTAAGTATAGTTACTATAGTAAAGTCATGGTAAATTCTTGTGGTTATGGTTTTACCACTAATACCATAGTTCAACCCTAGTTACTGTTGTAAAACCATGGTCATTTTTGTAATTATTATGGGTTTTCAACAAATACCATAGTTCAATTATGATTATTGTAGTAAAACATGGTTATGTTTCTTAAAGGATTATTCCAGGTTCAATACAAGTTAAGCTCACTCGACAGCATTTGTGGCAAAATATTGATAACCACAAAAATTGTGGTATACACACACACAAACACAAAATCTGGTTTCCAGTGAGACACTTACAATGGAAGTGAATGGGACCAATTTTTTAATGTTAAAATACTCACTGTTTTAAAAGTATAGCCACAAGACGTAAACAATTTGTATGTTAACATGATTTTAGTGTGATAAAATCACTTACTAACCACATCTGTGTAAAGTTATAGCCAATTGTACATCTTCATACCATGACAATGTAATGTCAACAAACCCTAAAACGACTGTAAAAATGATGATTTAAACAACTTTACAGCTCAAATAATATATGAGTTTAACAGAAGAATTAATGTAAATGCTTTTATAAAATTATAATCTTCACATTTCTGCCTTTAAACCCTCCAAAAATTGGCCCCATTGACTTCCATTGTAAGTGCATCACTGGAACCTCGATTTCTGCTTTTTGTAAAGTTCGGCAGGGATGAGACGAAATTAGCTTTTGCGGTAATCAACATTATGCCACAAATGCTGTCGATTGAGCTTAACTTGTATTGAATCCGGAATATTCCTTTAAGGGATGGATAAAGGTATATTGCGAGGGAACTCGCACCATATTGTGAGGGAAGTAAAGCTCATTGCGAGGGAAAGCAAAACTATTGTGAGGGAATGCAAAACAGTTTCAGAAAAAAGAAGTCCTTGAAGGGGCTCCATACACAATTCACTTTTATTTCATTGAAAAAAAGAGAATCTTGGACGTTCTATTATAAATACTACCTTTAAAGAAAGAAATCCACACAGGTTTTGGTCATGAGGGTGAGTAAATGATGACCGAATTTTCATATTTGAGTGAATAGTTCCTTTAAACTCTTAATTTAGCAGGTCAGAGCTGGCAGGCCAGTGCAAGTCATCTCCCTCTAAGCTCCTCTGTCTATTCAGTCTGGACGGTTCGAGCTGAGTTGAAAAGGAGAGAAAGAGACTGATAAAGAGAGAGGGTGAAAGAGAGCATTGGCTTTGTGTCAGGTGAGGCTGAAGTGGGCAGCTGCACTGTACACTTCTCTGTACTCATTCATTCTGACATCAGGATGATTACTGTAATCAAGACTCATTTCTTCCAGCGAGGGCTGTCAGACGCAAATCTCTGAAACGCCGAACTGGACACAGCATGTGTTAAAAAGAAACTCGAGCCCTAGACAAAAGACTTCACGTTTAAACAGGGTATTTAAGCAAATGCCGATATTGATATGGAGTGCTCTGAACGTGAAAGGGAGATCTATAAATTGATTTGATTGGTGAGCGTTGCTTAATAGAACATGTAAATAGTGGTGAATCAAAGCACATTGTTTTGTCTCATAGGCCTTGCCCTGTGTCTCTACCTATAGTGCCAAAGAGAACCAGCTCCCTCTTCACCCAAGCAAATCAGAAAAGATGGCCAGCACAAACCTACACTGCCATCTAGTGGATTTGTTGAAGCTGTTGTTTTCTGACCATTAAGCCCACCACAACTCAAACACTGATATTACAAGCATTGGTTAATTTGCTAAAAAATTATAATAATAATAAATAAATAATGCATATATGCAATAATGTGTTTTTATATTTAAAAATAGAATGCATAAGGTGTAAACATAATTTTAAAACTGTGAAATACAAAATGATTCTCAGTGAGTTTGAGGTTCTACAGGTTTAAGCAATATATGAATAAACTGCCTGTTGACTTCAGTTAACAAGGTGTGTGTTTGTGTGTATACAGTATGTATGGGTGCTAGTGAATCTGTGTGTGTATGTGTGTGTGTGTTTGTGTGTTCATGTGCGTTTGTATGTGTCCGTGGGCGAAGTGTTGCATATTTGTGTTTGTAACAGTTTGTTTGTGTTTGTGGGTCATGCATGTCTGTGTGACCCCTTCCACATGGCAGCTGAGGCTTACAGCACAGTAACGTGCTCATGTCTATGTGTGTGCCCCTCACCTTTCAGTAATGAAATCATACGGGTCATTGGGAGCAGGCAAGCACGCCACCGAGCCAGGTCACTCAGCGGCTCGGAACTAAGCTGGTTTGACCCAGCCTGGTACTGCCTGCCAAACACCCAGATACAAGTGCACACACACGAGCACAGGGGAGCCAGCTCGCTAAATAAAACAATGATCTCATTGTGCAGGACAGCGCAGACAGCATCAGACATGGACAGAAAGATCCAGTACCTGTCCTTGGAAAATGTAACATTTATTATCAGCATTATTGAATCAAATTGAACAATAATATGTTATAATGTGTAAATATGTTGTAATAATATATTATAATGTGGAGCCAAAATATAAAACATTACTGAAAGTTGTAAATTTTTTATAATGTAAATGTGTTTCATTTTGTCTTTAGAAAAATACATCTAAATGTATTTGGTCTCAATTTAAGTGCACTGAATTGCAAATTATTTTCCAAAAATGTAATTTTTCTCCTTATTGCCAGAAATATACTGGCAAACTTTTAAATTTAAAATGATTATTCAAATTGTAGTTTTAAAATTATATTGAAAATAAAAAATGAGCAACTTATTAACAAATAATAATTTTCCAGAAAATAATATCAATAATATCAATAATTAATTATATAATAATGAAATGTAATAATAATAATAATAATAATAATAATAATAATAAAATGATGGAATATTTCATTTGAAATAAAGTCAGTAATAATAATAATAATAATCATAAAATTGTTATTATTATTATTATTATTGTTGTTGTTGTTAATGATAATGATAACAATAATAATAATAATGTACATGTTTTATTATATATTTCATATATATTAAATAAATATAAATATTTTATTTTATATTTTGACAATATTATCACTTTTATGTTGGTAGTAGTAGTAGTATTTGTTGTTGTTGTTGTTCCTGCTGCTGCTGTTTTAGGAATAGTGGTTGTACTGGAATCAGTATGTAACACATTTAAACATAATTGTTAATGTTATGGTTTAATAGAGCAGCATTCCAGCTCAGGTATTTTTTCTACAGAATGGGTTGTAGTGTGTTTGAACTAAATGAAAGGCTTTAAATACAGTATAATTATCATTTATAAACTTACACATTTTTATGGGCACATCAGTATCAATTGAGCCTGTCTGGATGATGGTGAAAGACAAGCTCTATAGCTAAAGTCATTAATACAAGCTGAACCAGGTTTGATGGCTGTCTCTGTAGTGTAAATACACTCAGAGTTTCGCCCCGTTAGACTGCGGGTGGGGACGCAGGAGCAAGACATAGATTACGCATACAAATATTACAAATGCAATTGTCTCCAGAACATGGGCAGGCAGCGGTTTGGAAATTGACTCTTTGATTATTCAGTTAGTTCAGTAATTAAATATTCCATGCCCAGGGTTCTGAAAAAAGCTGAACCATGCGCACGATATTTAACTGGGCTTGACAGATGTTTTAAATAATGTTTATTTATCAATACAAATATAAAATGCCTGAAACTGAAACTCCACTCCTTCCATCCACCCCCATGATACTACAACTCTTTACATTGCTGCAAAAAGATAAGTTTGCATAGTCTATATTCAGCTCTTTTAGGGCAAGAACACACATTCTGCATGTGTTGCTGGAAACTGGATTATAGTTAGAACCCTGAATATATAGTTATAATGGTTTCATCACTCTACTTCTGAGTTGATTCAATATTATTATGCCATTGCACAACTACCTGATGGAACATTCATGGCTTACCACTGTCAACCCCTACTTTCAACAGAAAAATATATAAATTAATGAATTAACATATCCAGCTAAACATTCAAATTCATGAACTCTAAATACATACAAGGCCATATTTATTGACTGTCACCATAGCAACCCAAAATTATCCAAGAAGTATATTCTGTTATTCTAATTAGAGATATTTTGCCATTGCCCACCATCAAAACATGCAATATCTTTGTGTACAGTATCTCCTTATGAAAATGCCCATGTCATTTGAGATCAACGCATCATTTGCAAGTCCAACAAAACCACAGTGAATATAAGAGCAAAAGCAGGGCTTTTCAGGTCATTTCAAACTTTCATCCACGAAAAGGCTCAGCTGCCCTTACAAACGTCTAAAGACCAGAGGAAAACAGCTCACTGGACCTGTACGGGGCCAGTGATGATCTGACTGGAATAAAGGATACTTGATGACTTGATGTGTCTGCTCGTCTGGATGGAGAAAGTTGGACTACTGTGTGTGAGTATCTCTGAACTATGATCCTCTCAGCTCTGCGAAATGCCTTTCCAACAAAGGCTTAAAGTTTTTTTTTTTTACCATTGGATGTAACCAGCCGCAGTGATGTAATCACTGTAAGATTTGTTTAAATTATCAATTGAAAAATCGCATCTAATGTAAAGTCTTAGTCATGGGGCGTGTTATATTGTTCTAATTCTATTTTTGTTAAGAATTTTCAATCAAGAAAACATTACAGGAAGAAAGATTTATTGTAAGAAAATGTCAAAATACATCTCATTTAAACATGGCTTGATACATATTTGTACATTTTTATTAACAGAAAATATTTTTTACTTTTACTATTATATTTTATTTTGTTTATTTATTTATTTATTTATTTTTAATTACACACTATAATTACCATAATGGAAATCAGTATTATACATGCTACTGACTTTTTGAGAAAAAAAATAAATAAATAAATAAATAAATAAATATATATATATATATATATATATATATATATATATATATATATATATATATATATATATATATATATATATTTGTACACAATCTCTTCTCTTTTGAGAGGGATGTTACATTAACAAAAATGCACAAACTTTCCAGTCATACTTAAAGAGATTTAAGTTTCAGAGACAACTTGTTTGGTGTACTGAATCCATGCAAGAACAGCTTCAGTAGAAGAGCAATGTGGTACCCCTTGTGTGCATGTGAAGCAGTGTTTGTGTTGTTGCACATGTAAAAAACACAGGAAACATAAACAGATCAGAAACTATTAAGACTGAACTCATAGAATATTCATAACTGCTGTGTTAGCCTTGTATGACAAGTCATCAGGAAACCCACAGCACATTCTCCTTTCTTCACGTTTGTCTCTAATACATGGAGTCTTGACTGTCACTTAAAATCAAATGAGTAATTAGCAAATTGAATCAACAATTAGAGCAAAAGAACTGCATGGAATTAATGTCAACATGGTCATTTTTGTCAGGCTGTCACTTAAAGTCCAAAAAAGCTTTTCCTGTGGTGGTGCTTGGTGTTCCCTTTTTGTACTGCTCAGAGCTACACTGCTCCAGTCCACTGCCAAAGTCGAAAAAGCCTATGTTTTCTTTGAGACAAAGCTGTGTGTGTGTGTGTGTGTGTGTGTGTGTCCTTCTCACATAGAGACAGTGCACGCTGCTTTCACTCCTTTCTCCTCTCATCCCTATCAACGTTTTTCACTTTGCTCGAGCACAGCTCCAAGTTGGAGATGTAAAAAATATTGCTAGCAGAAATGGAAGTCTCCTTATTATGCAAATTGGGACTCAACAGATGGGCATATTCTGTTTTAGGAATTACATCCCGTTGTCACAAGTCAGATTGCATTTCAGTAACTTTAAAAGAATTGTCACTGAGATTTGAAAGTGGGTGTCCTCTATGCCAGTATCAATTTTATCAAGAAGTATAAATAGGCATACGTTTATTTTTTTCAAAAAATAAAATAAAATACTTGATCGTGTTGTCTTAATGGTATTTAAATGAGGTGGGTTTCAGTTGGTTGTTGTTTTTTTGTGGATATATAAATAAAAAAAACAAAAGAATATTTAGAATTTGAATAAATGCATTTCACTTCTACTATTTGTGATAAACTATGGTAAACAGCTCGATTTACTGTATATTTTAAATTCATTTTCCACCTTCTCACATGCTCAGCACAGAGAAACATGACAGCTCCTTCTGCAAGGGAACGTTAATAATCACGTTCCATTAAAAGTCACTAAGTCAGACAGCACACAATGTAGAGTCGAATTTAAAAGGGAAAATTCCTACATTCGAGACTTTTCTCCTCTCCGGTGCCTTCCCCTCAAGACTTTTTTTATGGCCAATTTCAGATTATCACAAGTTAAAATAATCGGACATATGGAAACGCATTTTTCAGCCTGCTAAATCATTCAAATGTGACTCTGCCGAAAAAAAGTCCTCTTGGGACAAGGTGTGTACCTGCACCCTGCATCCTGCAGCCATGTTCAGAAATAGTATAGTGCCCTGGAAACATAATGTATGATTATTGAGCAGGCTTCTCTGGTTAGATTTATCAATAGTGGCAGAAAAATGTGGCGTTCTATGACATTTGCAGAAAATAAGTGCTGACAGAATTCTAAAAATTCGTTCAGGCAGGCTTATTTCAATATTCATTACATTTTCTATGATGTTCAGTTCAGCAGTTTTGATTAAGCATTAATTAGCAGCCAGAGGGGAAGCCTAACAAAATAAGTAGCTGAATTGCTAATGAACATAATTTGGATGTGTGTGAGATCCGGTACCGACCACACATCTAGAGTTCAGGAGTTCTGTAGTCACCCTCTCTTCATCTCTGCATCTATTATTGCTGTTTTAGACTCAAAGTCTATGGAGTCTATGGAGCTTCCAACCAGACTGCTCACACAACAATACATATTTCCCTTAATATTTACCTCTAATGGACCCAAGGCTGAATTTTCTTCTCTATTTTTTTGTCAGTGAAGCACTGTTTTCTGCTAGTCTCTTACAAGAAAATTGTGATGTCCTGAAATGATCTTGAGTAACGTCTTTATTATTTAAACAGACGTTCTCAACATATGTCTATAACTGCGGGCATCATCCAATAAAATAGGTGATGGATGATGTTTAAAAAATATCCTCTTAAAATGATGTAGTATATAAAAAAGCAGACAAACAAACAAACAATAAATAAATAAATAAATAATCATCATGAAAGCTGACTTTGTCAGTATGGTTAATTTTCCCTCCAAATATTATTATTATTATTATTATTATTGTTGTTGTTGTTGTTGTTGTTGTTGTTGTTGTTAATATTATTATCATTAATAATTAATTTTTTGTTATTAATAATAGTATTGATATTATTAATAATAATAATAATAATAATAATAATAATGGTGTCTGTAACCTTTTAACCTTGTGAAATACATTTTTATTTATTTATTTGTTTTGCCTTTAAGCTTTCATTAAAATGTAACACCATTAATATGTTATTCATTATCTATGTTTATTGCATATTTAAAACATTTAATTTAACATTTTCTATGTATTAAGATTTGTATGTATTATGATTATTGTAACATTTATGTACAATTTATACATAAATATTTCCATATTAGCATAATTTATCACTATCTCACAGTCTTGAAGAAAATTATCAGTAAAACTAATATATTCTTGCATTCTTAATTTTTTTTATTTATTTTTTTATTTATGTGCATTGCTCAGCTTACAGTAAAAATAAGTAAATATTTCACAATTTGTTCTAAATAAAAAAAAATCTATTTAATTAATTAACTTATTTACAAAGAATATTTAAAAAAAAAAAAAGAAAATCAAGGTGATGGTGTTAAAAAATACACCTATAGAAAGAAAAAAAGATATATATATATATATATATATATATATATATATAAAGAAAAATCTAACATTTCTGTTGTCTCAACGAAATGGCGTTATTTGATCTGTTTCTGTTTGGTGAAGGGTTTAGGGGCTCAGAGCCCAGTAAGACATGGATAAAGACTACAGGCAGAAAATAAATTATACTGTTACTGTGGCATTAGCCTTAAACCTGGGTACGATATTTGAATTGTATCGGTGAATTGTAATCAGGTATTTTAGCTTAGTCAAGCTCAACCTAGGCATCAGCCATCTGGTTTGGGTGGACGGGTTGACAGAGGCACAGTGTGTGTGTGTGTGTGTGTGTGTGTGTGTGTTTGTGTGCGTGTGTGTGTGTGTGCGTGCGTGTTTGTGTATGCATGTGTGGAGAGAGGATGAGGGGGATGTCTCTGTTCTCCCACTGCAAGCCACACAACTTCCTTTAAAATCTCTAAATCTGCCTATTGTGATGTGAATCCATGAAACCAAAATTGACAGTAAACACCAAATGCTAGATCGACCACTGAGCAGAGAGCCTGACTACCTGCATTTGCAGTGAGGATGTGTTTACTTTGTGTGTTAAGATAAAAGAAAACATAGCATCTATGAAAATATATGAGTTTTTCATTTTAAATGGATTTTTATATCTATCCTACAGCGTGAAGGACTGACAATGTAACAAGTACAAAGAAGGCTGTCAAATCTCAAATCCCTTCCTTAACAATCCAGACAAATAAGGGGGGAGGGTTGTGGTTTGTGTGTCTGTGTTTGTGTTGACCCTGGTGACCCAGTCAACTTCTGTTGCCTTGTGTCCATTGCAAGTGCCTTTTCCCATATAACAACATTTTGTTTTTCACATGAAGAAGACCCATTTTAGAACCACACAAATGTCACTAGTGCACCTGGATTTTCAGGTTCATCTTTTAGCTTTAAAACAATTTTAAAGTTTTAAAAGCTGTGATCTGTTGTACTTTAACCATCCTTCGCCTTGAGTATGAAACCACTTGTGTAACGTCTTTTAGGTCAAATATCATGCTACAAACGTCTTATATTAAAAAAGAAACAAAAATCGATTGTTTAGTTTAAATAAAAGACACCCCATTTTCTCTCACTCTCTGTCTCTTTTCCTCTACCTATCCCCTTACATCCTATCACAATCCATTACCACGAATTAGGGTTCAATAAAATTGCTTTTCAGAGATAATTAGTGGCTGGTTTTGTTAGCAAGGTCGGGGGGGGGGGGGTGTTAGGGGCTCTGCAGCTGGGGGGGAAGTGAAGTGTGACACAGTGAGCCATGGAAGTCTGACCCTGGCCCCGTGGTCCAGTCGGGCCCCGGAGCTCTTACACAAACTGGTCTCACCTGCTGAGACACTAAACAGCCCCAAATTAAACAAATTATTTCAATCTCTCGTCTCCTCTTCTCTTCTCTTTTTCCCTTTTATCTGAAACCCCAAGCAGCAGTAAACTGCCACACAATGAACTCAGTAGCACTGCTGATTAACGAGGAGAAGATGGGGGAAAATCTGCACTTAATTAGGGAAAGCTCCTCTTTCATTAATTATCACTTTTTAGCAAACACCAGTCTTTCTTCATGTTTGCAAAGGAGTGAAATATTTTTCCAGGGTGACAGGATTTTTGCTCAGTGATATCATGTCTAATTTCACACAATACATTCGGTTCAGTATCCATTCAATGACCATTTGAAGCTTCTAGTCAGTCAGTTTAGAATGATTTTATTTATTTATTTTAATGAAAAGTAGAAATGAAACTGATAGCTTTTAATGTTTGTTTTAATATAATGAGTTACTCTTTGCATTTTTACATTATGGAAGCAAAAATGTTTTTGTATTTTTATTTATTTTTTCATTTTTCTTGTCATCGTGTCATTAAATTAATGTCATATGATTATCATATTATTACATAATTATCATATTCATTAATGTCACTGAAGTATTACATCTAAATAGCTTTCTGTTCAGTGAATTTAAAGCTTCTGAAAGACAGAGCAGTCATAATTTTATGCCATCATGATCTTTCTTTTTCTTTTTTGTGGAAGTCATAATTTCAGCAAAGATGAACAATACATTTTGCCCATAATTAATAATGCAAGGCTGTTAGCTATTCAACATTATACTACTTTAAACAAACACAAAAATAACTGTGCTTCTGTATGCATGACACATTTATTGAGTTTGACTTCAAAATGAAAAGGATTGAAACCCAAATTGGCATAGGCATTTTATTATTATTATTATTTAAAAGAGCAAAAATGTCTTAAGTATCAAAAAATGTGGTTACACTTAATTAACAGAAAGAAAAGCTGCTTAGAGGTGTCACGTACCGTTATATATGTGAGCTATGAGAAGAGCATCAGGTGAGTGTCATGTGTGTTGGATCTGCTAGAGCATCATTATGTTAAAGCATCAATTCAGACACTTAGAAGAACAAATTGAATGGAGAAAATTACACATTTCTTTCTTTTAATTTATAGCTCTAAGCCTGGAGGCTTTGGCCACGGCGGTCACTATGCATCAGCAATCAAGAGGAATGTTTACCCCATTCGCAGGCAGTCAGATAGAAGATGGAGGTGGTTCGTCTAATAAGGGCAGAGTGCCACCTTCGTCCCTGTGCCCAGTAGACACAAACATAAAGGCCTGTGGGTTGCCCATCCTAGAGGTCAGAGAAGAAGATGTCATGCCATGCGAGAGAGAGAGTGAGAGAGAGAGAGAGAGAGAGAGAGAGAGGGAGATGCTGCTGCAGCCAACAAAAACAATGTTACTGTGGCATGAAAACAAACCAAACAGAGAAGTACAGCCTCACTACATGCTATCATCCAGGGCAAAAACGAGCATCTGAGTACAGGATGAGTGTGACTTTCATTCTTTCTTTCTGACAGAGGTCTCTCACACAGCTAAGACAGCATCGTGAGCACCCTGATCAGCAAATATGCACTTACGAGATCTCACACACTGCAGAGAGGAACACATACTCCAGAGAGCTGAAACAGTCCAGGAAAGCACTTCCCTCTGTATGAACTGGAACAGAGTCAAGCCACGTATTGCACGTTAAATGCAAAAATTCGGCTTTCACTCCAGTGCTACACTTTTTGTATCTAAAAAATGTGCAAGTTTCTCCTGTCTTCACCTGAGAGAGGGTCAACCAATTTTTGTTACTTATTTTGGCACACTGTGTTGATTATTCTGCCATATGAAAGCACATTAGATTTGAGCTAATTATGAGAACACTCCACAGCTCAAAATATGCAAATTGCTTTTCATCTCTTTTAGTGATGTGCTAATTTACTGCTTTTTAAAAATGTATATTAATGGGGACAGAAACTCTGCAAATGGCTCTGTGAACATTCAGAAGATCAGGATTTGTGTGTACATGCCACGTCAACCTTAAAAATAATTCACTTCTATGTAAAACGCAATCAGAAGGCTTGTCTAGAACGTTTCTGGGATATAAACAAGAATTTATTTGATGAACAACAGTTACCCAGTTGAATTATTTTGTATTATTATTTCCATTATAAAGGGAATAAACAATTTAGGGATTTGGCCAAAACTCTACAACCTTTCTAACCGTAATTCAGCTTGTCAGTGTGATTTGCTTGGATAAAGTGAAATCAGATCCAGTGGGGAAACAAGTATTATAACTAGAATCATGTTCTCAATTACACTGACTTATCAGATAACAGTTATCACATATATCAGGAATACATTACTAATGTTCCTGCATTGTGTTTTAGACAATGTTTTTTTCTCTCTCTCTCTTGTTTAGAACTGTCCCAAGGGTTTCTTTAACCTAAACTGCAGTAATTGCCACAAAAATATGGACTCCATTGAGTCGTGTTCAATGAGTGCATATATAAGCCAACTCTTTGTGTCTTCTGAGAGCCTCTTTGTGCTCCTTTAAACAAAATATTTCTGATTCTCCATCCGCTTTCAGAAAATGTTGTCTCATTGCAGGAAAAGAGAGGCGCACTTCTGATTTGTGCCGGACAGCAGGGGCGGACTGGGACTAAAAAGTGGCCCTGGACTTTCTGGCCCAGAGCGGCCCACCAAACCCGGCCCACAACACACCACACCATAACACACCGGCTCATTGATATCATTTTCTGGCTCAATTTCAAATTTTTGTGTTGAAAAAAAAAAAGAAGACATTTCTATTGAATGCTTAGTCATGACAACGGGCCCCACAGTGCAAAAAATGTCATAACTTTAAAACATATAAAGCCACTGTAAATGTGATAAGGGGATTTTTTAAGAGAAAGCACTCAAATAAGCACTTTATAGTTCAGACAAATAACATGTACAAAAAATGTTTTCCCAGCATACAGATGTTAGGTTAAAATGTGCATGAAAGTACAAGGGAAAGTGTGTATTTTAGGTGCTGTGACAAGTCAGCATTTCTTCAAAGCTTTTAAAGCTCTTAATCACCTTTCAACTTTTTTCAAATAAAGTGCAAATAAACTATTGTCTTCGTTAATATGAGGTTGTGGAAACAACAAGTATAATATATTATATATGCAGGGTTGTGAGGGTTACTTTTGAAATGTATTCCACTACAGATTACAGAATACATGCTGTAAAATGTAATTTGTAATGTATTCCGTTAGATTACTCAAAGTCAGTAACGTATTCTAAATACTTTGGATTACTTGTTTTGACTATAAACAAGTAAATAAAGTAAGAAAATACACTCTACTGTAAAAATACATTCTCTGAAAAAAATAGTTGATGCACTTGTAAATTGGTCTTGTTTTAAGGATTTTTAGATATTTTTACAGGAAAACAATATTTAAATTCTCATTAAGAATAATATTTTTTTCTCTAATATCAAAGATCTTACTAGAGAAAAGACGTTATGCTCTAATGTGAATTTTCTTCATAGAATTCATTATAAAATATAATCACATCTGGTAACAGATGCATGTAAAGGCAAGAAATAGCATTTTAGCTTAGCATAAAGCTAAATATTCACATGAAATTTACACAAGATTAACTATTTCTGCTGTTCCAAACTTCAAAACCCCACAGAGTGGATATAACGACATCCTTTTCTGATCGTATGTTGATTCTGTTCAGAGAATGAGGCAGAAAATATATCATTTGCAGCTTTGTATATGATGTTAAAGGCCACATTGATTAGTATTTCTTGCATAAATATCATAACCACATTAAAAACATTGACAAGGCATGCAATCATGTATTTATTAGATTTATGTTCATTCTGTCAAAGTGTTTCTAACTGTTTTTTGTTTGTTTTTTTGTTTTTGTTTGTTTTTTAAGCTGTAGAAACACGATGTGGCTCCTCTATTAAGCTCCCAAGGGAAAGTTCTTTAATGACGTTCACTCACAACAGTGTGAACTTGTATGAATGTAACACATCATAAGAAAGTGTTTCACCGCCGTTCAAACACTCCTCGGATCACATCATTTATATGTATAAATGTTTTCCAACTGAATAGGCTAAATATTAAATTAAACAAATTACATTTAAATGCAAAGTAATCTCTTCAGTAATCAAAATACTTTTTGAATGTAACTGTATTCGAATTACCAATGATTTAAACTGTAACTGTAATGGAATACAGTTACTTATATGTTATATTTTAAATACGTAATCCCATTACATGTATCCGTTACTCCCCAACACTGAATATATGTATATATAGCTATACAAAATGGGGTGTCTTTTATTTAATAAGATAAAATGTTGTTTAAAATATTTAAAGTGTCACACAGCTGGACACTGATAACAATGCTTAAAATTTCATATCAATTACCCACATAACTCTGTGTAAATGTTTATTTAAAAAAATACATGAAAATAAAGTTGACCAGAATATGTGCATATATAAATATAAACAAATATAAATATATGTAAAAAAATAAAATAAACATACCCCTTAAAGTGTAGATCTTTGCAGATATTTTGCAGATTAATTGCTAAAAATTGATATGCGAGTTTGTTGCATCTTTATATCTGCAGTGTTTTAATTCCCCAGATTATTCTTGAGAAAAGTGAAAAGCCCAATGCTTTGACAAGCACTGTTTCTGCTATCCTTTAAGCAAAATAAGCCACAAAGACTCAAAAGCTACAAACTAATATTTTTCATGACTTATTTTCTGCATTTTTATCAGGCATGAGCATTATTCAGCAAGCCGCACTTCAGCTTCCTGTGAAATGAATTAATTATGCAAATGACTATGTACTGCTCATAGCTTTATTGTTTTCAAATTTTAAATATGCTGCTTTTATTTTATTTATTGTAACTTGTAGTTATTTGTCATTTTGTGATTATTCAGATCTCATCTTATAATAATAATTCCTTACATATAGCACTTTTCTAGGCACTCAAAGCACTTTACATAGTATAAGGGGAATCTTCTCAACCACCACCATTGTGCAGCATCCACCTGGACGATGCGACAGCAGCCATAGTGCGCCAGAACACCCACCACACACTAGCTATTGGTGGAGAGGAGAGTAGAGTGATGTAGCCAATGCAGGGATGGAGATTATTAGGAGGCCATGATAGATAAGGGCCAATGTTGCCAGGACACCACGGTTATACCCCTACTCTTTATGAGAAGCACCCTGGGATTTTTAATGACCACAGAGAGTCAGGACCTCAGTTTAACATCTCATCTGAAAGATGGTGCTTTTTTTTTACAGTATAGTGTCCCCGTCACTATTCTGGGGCATTAGGACCCACACAGACTGCAGGGTGAGCACCCCCTGCTGGCCTCCCTAATACCACTTCCAGCAGCAACCTTAGTTTTCCCCAGAACATCTCCCATCCAGGTACTGACCAGGCTAAACCCTGCTTAGCTTTAGTGGGCAATCAGACGAGAGCTGCAGGGTGATTATGGCTGCTAACTTATACTTATGTTGTCTTTGGTTGTCACCATTATTGTGATTTGTCAAGTAATGAGGTTCAAGGGAGGTACGGAGTTAATGCGCTTATTTAAATGCGCTACAATGTGCAAGTACTTTCAAAATAAAAGTCCTTTCAGTTTTTCAAAATACAAGTCATTATATTGGCTTTACCTTAAAGAGTTTTATGAATATTCACTCTGTAATGGGGTCTGCGCGGGCATGTTGGAGCCTAGGGTGGCTGCCTATATCGCCTATAGGACGGGCCGGTACTTGCACAGCAATGGGCTGGCCCAAATCACCCAGCGGCCCACCGGGAAAACGCCCGGTGCTCCCGACAACCAGTCCGCCCCTACCCGACAGTACAGGTTTTATTCCTACTAAAATTCAATAAACAAATTACATTTTACAATGAAACAAAATGAAAACTATTACATTGTAATCTTTGCTGTGCACTGTCCACATATTAGAATTATGACAATACACATGTCAAAATTACATGCAACACAACTCAGTATTTCTGCTGAATACCCATTACCATTTTGAAGTGCTGCACTTAGCGTCCGTAAATCCCTCTGAAACGCACCTAATCGAGGTCACGTAAACATAACTGAGCATAATTAAACGTTATTATCCTTAACACAGACTAGTCATTCAAACAACACAATCAGTACGTTTACATGCACTTTAAAAGTTCGATTTCAGTCAGATTTCAGCGCCTCTTCTTCCTGAGACGGCTGAGGAAGTTTGGAATGAACCGCCACATCCTCACACGGTTCTACACCTGCACTGTAGAGAGCACCACTGGTACGGCAATAGCACCGCCCACAACCGCAAAGCACTGCAAAGGGTGGTGCGAACTGCCAGACACATCATCGGAGGTGAGCTTCCCTCCCTCCAGGAAATATATACAAGGTGGTGTGTGAAAAAAGCTCAGAGGATCATCAGAGACTCCAGCCACCCGAGCCATGGGCTGTTCTCACTGCTACCATCAGGCAGGCGGTATTGCAGCATCAGGACCCGCACCAGCCGACTCCATGATAGCTTCTTCCCCCAAGCAATCAGACTTCTGAACTCTTGATCTCCCACGATCAAAATACATCAGCACTGCACTTTATTACCCTTACTCTTATATCTCACACCGGACTGTCATAAATTATATTGTTATTATATTATATTCTCTCTTAACAACTGACTATCAACCGACAGCCTGAATGTCAATACAGTACAATACTGTACATTCTATATATACTATATATACTTTTTTATATATTTTTATTTTTTATTTTTATTGAATAATGTGTATCTATATAGTGCATATTGTATACTGTACAGTGTATGTTATTATTTGTATATTGTTGAGTGTAATTATGTGTATAACAGATGTTTAAATTGTGTTGTGTTAATTTGATGTTATTGTAAATTGGTATATGTCTCATCACTGTCACGACTGCTATGTTGATCGGAACTGCACCCAAGAATTTCACACACCATTGCACTTGTGTATATGGTTGTGTGACAATAAAGTGATTTGATTTGATTTGATTTGAGATTAAAACAAAAATTCTTCTTTTTTAAATTACATCGAAATGCTTTAGCCTGACCAAAATCGGCCCAGTCCAATTTTTGAAAAGTTGGGCTAATAGACTAGATAATGCAGTTATAGCTCTGCTTCATTCAGCATGCATACATGTTAATTGGACCACAGCTAGCCTCGGTGTTGTTCTCATGCACTGAAAGATCAAGGTGATGCGCAACGTAACCGGCACTTCCTCAGCTGACGTCCTTCCTTTAAATATGCAATAACGTCACAATACTTATTACCACTAGTTATTTACCATCAGTGTATCTGCCTGAGACCCCCGTGTGACTGCTGTGTGCATTTTACATTTCCGTTTTTGATTTGTAACTAGTAGCACCTAATAAACAAGCAAAAAATAAATAAAATAAATACAAATAATTATTTTTAAGCTATTAAACGTCTTACATTTTATGTTGTACTTTAAATGAACTTGCTATCACTGGCTGTAAATGATTTAATGTACTGTATATATTCCTCCAAAAGCCACAAGCACAGTACATTGAAACAAGGACCTCTTCGGCACATGTTCAGTCACCCAGGGCACCTTCAGTCAGCCTGCATCGAGGACACTCTCATAGATGTTGAGATTGACAGTAGACAGTCGCTGTACACTGCAAAATACTGTGGTGTCAAAAATACCTGTCAAAAATCACTCAAATGCAATTATCAAACAAACACCTCGCACAGTCATATCACTAGCAAAGTGACAAAGATGCCCAGAGAACTGCTGCACAAGGTTTTGCCTCAGTCTCCAAGCTCTTCCTGACAATCTCCATGCCAGGGCCTGCACATATTTACATAGTAAAAGGTCACAAATAGCCTCCAGGCCCTCAGTTAATTAGAGACTGCTTTAAATGGTGAAAAGAAGCAGTTATATAAGATATTTCATCTGCAGCTGATAAAGAAGCATGGCTTTCTTTGGAGGGAGAACGTGTCATGTTCTTCTGATGGGGTGTTAAGGCGCCGAACAGAATGGCAGGGTTTGGGCGAGTGTGTGACGTTAACACAAGGCCAAGTCAGGCTGTGAAACATCCCCATATTTTACAGATTTTTTGGGGGGCTAATTTCATAGCGTCTGTTCAACAGTGCCTTCTTTACAGCTCGAGTGACTTTGAAGCGTCTTTTGATGTGGTTCTTTGCGCTCTCTGAAGACGTTGACCATGCGAGGATATTCAGATGACCGGACTCGTATGATCTCACTTAGCCAGATAAGCAAATCAGCCTTTATAATTCAATGTGACAAGCTGACAAGAAAAATGAGTGTATAATCTTATATGAATTTTTGTGTCACATCGCCATCTGTGCACTTGTTTTTCTTTGAGTCCATAGCCGAGGTCTTCGGTGTGCCTGGTTCGAGCGCACTTTGTTTCTAGGCCTTCAGACAGATTGCCCTTCACCCTAGTGAATTTGCTGATTAATTTTGGATGTTTCCCTTAATTAGCACCCCAAAGGAAGGTAACATTTCCTCGCCTGTGTTCCATGGAAAAAAAAGTAAATCAGAGGAAGAATGACCCTGAGGAGACAGACGTGCTGATGTCCGAAATGACATTACAGGAGCCACCTCTCGCCCTCGCTCTCTCCGAAGATGTGTAGACCTGGATCTAGGCAATGCCTCAGGAACTCCTAGGCCTTTTAATCAGTGGCTGGAAACAAGCCTCCTATTTGTCTAATTTCATTCTCATTCCCACTGACAAAGACCAAGCCACACAAGATGCCACATGATGCCTGAAACATGCTGCACTTGTGCCAGAGCTGGTGCCGCTGGGCAGTAATTGGTGGCACTTTAACTTCCAGTGAAATTGGCAGATGACGGATGGGGGTGAAATAAAAATGTGATTCATTTTTTAAATCAGAGAGAATTTTGCTAATTGGGTTTGTAAAGCCACCATCACTTCCTCTAACAGCCAACTCAACTGCACGCTAGGCTCCAGACAAGGAGGTCTCCAGCTTCACGCAAACTCTGAAGAAAGTGACATGGTAAAAAAAGACAGACAGAACAAAACAAGACAAAGCAAAAGACCTGACCAACCATCCACTGTACCTTGGGCACCATTAAGCTCACATGTTGTTTATTGGACTGAGACTGATAAGTCCATGGCTCTCAGAGAACAACCTTAAGGTTGATTATATAGAAACATTAGTGATTTAAAGGAAAGTTCATCAATGAAGCTAATGAGATATCAAAGTTTTTATGTAACCATTTTATGCTCATTTTGGAGTGAGATTGAGATATCACTTTTTCATTTCAGTCTACAATAAAGTAATGCCTAAGCAGAACCATGCACTTAGAAAATGTAAAACTTATGAACTAATATACTTAGAAAAAGAGCATGTGCCAAAATTAAATACAGTCAGGCGAACACACTTAGGGGAAGAGTTTTGCATCTGTGCTGTTTTTAAATGTGTTATTATTTTTACATAAACATGCACTAGATGGACGTCTTTTTTGGTTGTTTTCAGCATCTCACGCTGGAGCACTGCATTTTGTAGATGCTGGGTCAAGTAAAAAAAACTTTAAACTTTTATGCTGCCTTCACGTGCTATCATAATTATCATAAATACGAGTTTCCTACTTGGAAGTTGTACATGAACGACCCCTCAAGTCATAATTATGATTCGAAAACCCTGAGATAATTTTGAGAGCCATGTTTCTGAGTTGAGTGGAGATATAAACTTTCAACATTGTGGAGAAAAGTAAGTTTTCTGTTGCGAATGACAGATTTTATTCATTTTTCTAAATACAGCTAATTGTAAGCACTTGCCATTCCGGTCATATTCATTTATGTATATTAGCAACTATTTGATGCATGTTGTACATTTTTACACTGTGAAAATAGCTTTTATTTGACCAATATTCCATTATTGTCAGCAAGCTGAGTAATACGTATTATGGTGTCAAAATAAAAGTTCCTCAAGAAATATGTATGAATGAACCTGCCGTTGTCCATGTTTCCTGTTCTTTCTGACAGCAAAGCACTTGAACGCGATGTACTCGCAATTACGACTTCAGAAGTGGGAAGTAGGATAATTCCGAGTATTCTGAAATAAGACAACTTGAGACACCTGCATTTTGTTCAATTCGTTGCACTGCGTCAAGCTTTTTTTAGCGTTGGAATGTGTTCGGTCTGAACGGCCCCTCAATGCAGTGACCTTGCTGCATATGCTGCCACCTTAGCATTGCTGTTCATATGATTTTAAACAGGAGTCAGCTGTATAAATGACAGTTTACATAACTCCGGGGTGTATTACAGGCCTCTACTGGTGGCCATTGAAGGCTATCGGCAATTATCCACACATCTCCGCCAGCTTCCTGTAAAACAGACATGCCTGTTTAGGCCACTGCTTGAAGTACAATCAGCCCCTTTGTCCTTCAGAGAGGAAAGTAAGAGAAATCCTGTTACAAAAGGACATGAAGTGCTGGTGTAATTGGGATATTTGGGGGCGTCCTGTTTCAGGGCAACGGTAAGCACTCCTGAAATGAAGCCGGTAAGAGTAGAGGGGTGGCTCGCCTGGGTTACTCGCCCTGGTGGTGCACCTCCACAACACCCCCATCCCCGAAGCAACCCATCACCTTGCCGTCACAGTGACACGGCGGGATCATCCGTGACGGGCCAGCAGTGATAGCAGCCTGATCGAGAGGTATAAGTAACAAATGAGATCAATTAAAGACTCAGAGAGGGGCACCTGCCCAGAGCTCCGGTTGCACTAAAACGATCCCACCATCTTTGTTTCCTCCAGCATGATTCCATTTGCAATCTCATCACTTCCATTGCTAACAATGCCAGTGATTGTTCCCTAATGGAGAGGGAGCTCCAGAAGGATAGCCTCTTCCCCAAACCTCAGGGTATCGCTAGCATCGGGGCCCCAGGCCAGGGATGAGGGGACAGCTCAGCTATACTCATCCAAACTACTTCAACCCCTTCTGTGGCCCCGCTCAACTTTTCAGTATCTCAACAAGCTTAATTTGTAACAAATTTGTAACTCCAACTCACCTTAATTGAGTGAAAGAGGCCCAAACAAGGGACTGATTGAGGTGGATAATGGTACCGCAGGGGATAAAAGGGAAGCACAGGGAAGAGAAACTGCCCAACAGGCTGACCTGTCCCTCTCTCAGTGACTGAGCCACACTGAACTCCTTTATGACACAGACTCAAATATTCCTTGAGCTTATAATTCCTAACCTTAAAACTGGTGGTCCTGCATATGATGCAACATTTATTCTTTCAACAGCTCATTTTGTTTCATAAGCAATATATTGAATGTGGATTATTTAAAGGGATAGTTCACTCAAAAATAAAAATTATATCATTATTTACTCATCCTAATTATATCCCAGGTGTGTATGACTTTCTTTCATCACCAGAACACTTTTGAAGAAAAACAGAAAAATATCTCAGCTCAGTAGGTCCTTAAAATTCAAGTTAATGGCGATCCGACTTTTGAAGCTCCGAAAATCACAGAGAGTCAGCATAAATGTCATCCATATGACACCAGCTGTTAAATTAATGTCTTCTAAAGCGATACGATCACTTTTGGCGCAAAAAAAATCAATATTTAAGTACTTTTTAACTATAATACAATGCTTCCTGTAAGCTTCACGAGAGGGTGGAGATCACGCGGTCTCTCGTGTGACGTATTCGTGTTGCCATGTTGCAGACGCAATCTCACGTTCTCCTCTTGGTTGAGACATCCAGGCTAAGCACACAAACGCACCATTGTGAGTAAAGAAACAGATAAATATAGATCAAAACAAAAAACCAACCAAGATTCTGTACAGCATACAGTTCTGTCCTCCTACACAGTTGTAAACAGCGCTGCTTTCCCGATGTGTCGCAAGTGCGTCAGTTCTCGCGTGTCTCAGGTGCCAATGCAATAACGTGACGCGCATACTGCTGCTGACCAGAAGGATGATGTAGAGTTAAAAAAGTTACAGAAGGATGATTTAGAGTTAAAAAGTTACTTAAATATTGATCTTTTAGCACCAAAAGTGATTGTGTCACTTTAGAAGACATTAATTTAACCGCTGGAGTCGTATGGATGACGTTTATGCTGACTGTCTGTGATTTTTGGAGCTTCAAAAGAGAAATCTCCATTCACTTGCATTTTATGGACCTACTGAGATGAGATATTTTTCTAATTTTCTTCAAATGTGTTCTGGTGAAGAAAGAAAGTCATACACACCTGAGATATCATGAGGGTGCGTAAATGATGAGAGAATTTTCATTTTTGGGTGAACTATCCCTTTACCAATCAAAGAAAATTGGGAAGTTTTGAGACAAAGATGCATTAGAGAGATGCAGGTATTTCTTTGAGGAATTTGGACTTGGCTGAGTAAAATATCCATAAAACACAATTTCCCCAGTGAGTCTTGTATGTCGTGCAACATTTGGTCCAGCACAGGGTCAAGGGTGAAGGCATTGTCATGTTACTCTACAATTACACTGCTCACGATGTTAGACAGAGAAACACAATGCGCAGGGTGGGGGGCACCAAATCACTAAAGTTGAATACACAATTATGATGGATCATCGTAACTGCGACGACCTCACCACATTGAGTGCGTCTGTCTGAACTGCCGGGTGATTGTGATGGCCTGTCTGTTCGTCTCCTCAATTCATCCACCGCCGTCTGACTGCTCTGTTTACCATAACCTTGCAATCAGCCCACCTGACAGTGTACCATTACCCATGGTAACAAGCCTGCTGTAATTTCAGGCTGGGAGTAGGCCACAGCAGAGACAGGGCTGATGGTGTATTGATGGTACATGGCTCTGTTATTTTTCCCCCTAATTTGTTTTCAAGAACTGTGATTTACATTTCAGTTGGATTAAACCTTTTAATGTAACGCCAGTGTGAAGAGGGCCTCTCTGAACATCGCTTCTCCCCCTCTATCTTCCGTCCAGATTTCAAACGGCACATTTCTAGTCCTCAAGTGGAGAGGATTACAATTACAATTAAAAATCAAAAGCCCGAGTGTCCACCTACGACTGCCCATCACCCTTTGTGCTGCTCTAAACAGCATGCAGCGGGAGAGAAGAGGCAGGCAGATGTACCCCTGTAGGAGCATCAGTAGGTATTTCTGACATAGTTCATCTTGTTATTACGCAATGAGAGTTATTTTAGATGAAAGTAGGGGCGGTCAATGACATGCAAATTAAGACATTTGGCAGCAGGTAAAAGAACACTCAGACAGGCCTTTTTTTAAACAATGGTGTGCATCTTAATACAGAGTTCAATTAACTGCCTTGATGTTCTGAGATTCAGCCTGTAAACAACATGCAGCATGTGTAAATCTACATTTGTGATTTGAGTAACTCTATCTTTGTGACTACTCTAAAATTGTGATTATTGCTATCTGTAACTGTCGACCACACTAGATCATTTTAAACTTAATTGATGGGTCTCAACCTGTGTTTTCTGTGATGTCACTAATTATTTACTTCATGCCTTGCAGCCCTTTTGAAACAACTTTAAAATCATAATCATTGGGCAGAGACAGAGCTCATTCTCTAAACAACCTGATGCATCATTGAGATTTTGATGCATTTGGGGTTCACATTGACATACCAAAATCACTCTGATTACAGCATACAAGTCATTAAATCTAGAAAGAAGCATCAGCTGTGTGCTAATCTACAATTACACTACCCTGCTGCTAGACATAGAAAGATTTTAAATCATTTATATAATATAATATAATATAATATAATATAATATAATATAATATAAAAATTCTGCATTACTTAATTTGGTTTTAGTATTTAGATTTCTTTCTAAATTGTAATTAGATAAAGCTTCATTTTTAAATTATTGGAAGTTCTGTGAAAGTCACTTGAGAAAAACAATCGAATTTAATGTGAATGAATACACTGAGTTCATCAAAATTCACCTCTTCTAGGGTACCATCACACAAGCCAGCCATGCGCTGAGATAACCCATAATGTAAATAATGATATTTAGGCTTATCTCATATGTTAGCTGGGTTAGGGTTGTGTGTGTGTGTGTGTGGGGGGGGGGGGGGGGGGGGTTGTGTCAATGGATATCAATGAATTTGTGCCACTTATTATTAATTTCTACAATAAGTTATGGTCTATGTTGATACTTAAATCTGTCTTATTAAACCTATTCCTTATTTCAGTAAGATGCAAAACTTGCAAACAATTCAGAATTACATAAAAATAATACAAATGTGATGCAGTTTGCTTTGAGTGAATTTGTTTACAAACTGCTGCCTAAAAATTGTCCTGCTAAAGCCTTTTTATTTTATTTAGACCTGTAAATTAACAGAAAGTTTAAAGATGTCGATACTTTACAGCACAAAAGTTTAAAGTGCACAAAATTTTCCTTGTCCTGTTAAAACATGGATCATCGGATTTACAAAAGCCTGTGCAGTACATTCCAACCTGATTGCATGGTTATTAAAGGAAAAGGGGAAAATTCAAAATATTAAGAAATTCTGAAATGTAATTTCACCCCCCGCTGTGCTGATTAAACTATTTGTAATGTTTGTATTAAATTAGAAAGTATTTTGTTAGAAGCATTTATTTAGTGACGACCGCTATGTATGTCTGACTTTGTTCGAGTCCCTTCCAGATGTATTTGTTATTCTTGTTGCACAAATATATTTACTGGCCCTGAACCTCTGAGTTCCCTCTTACTCTTTTGAGCAAAAACATTTAATCCACAGCCAAAATTATGCACTTTACAGTGGCTTTAAATATATTAATGCACTTTTAATAGGCCTACATGCAGCTTAATACATTTCCAGTATATATATATATATATATATATATATATATATTCATATTTAGCCTATTACTTGACTTCTTTACCCAAAACTTGCAATCAGTTTGATTGGCTTATTTGTTCCTCATGCAAGTTTATGGGGCATATGGGAATGCCATTTGCTACCAAAACACATAATAGCAAAAAAAAATTTACATGTATGGCCCTTTAACAAAAGGTAATTTTCTGGTTTGTTACAGTAAGTGCTCGTCTGTTAGTGACAGGTGGTGATAGCCCTAATTGAAAAAAGTTGAGGTTGGCTTGCTGAGCAGAAATGTCGTAGAGATCACATAACTCTGAGCGGATTGATGTGTACTGTCAGGCAAACACAGCAACTGTTCAATTCAATGTTAGAAAATACTTTAGCGACATCTAGTGGACGTGGCTGTCATGACACGTGTTTGAATTCGTTACAGGCTCCACACGCAAATGAAGACAATCGAATTAGAGATGGCAGACATTCCGTTTAATTTCATTTTCAAACTTGAGTAATAAAACCCTCACTGTGTTACTTCAATGTCTGGAGAACCTCATATTATCAGAAAAGCAGCCTCAGCCTGAGGCGTGATTTGGTGATTATTCATTGAGTCTTTGTCGCATGATACTAGACGAGGTTCAAAGACAAGAATTGCAACAACATTGTTTCATGCGCTTTTGATGTCCGCCGCTTGTGCCGCACCTGTAGCTTTGATAGTTCAGCGACCACAGGGGCGTATAATAGTGTTATGGTTTTATAATGTATACTCGGTTTAGCTGAAGCTAGTTTTTCTTCTTGAATAGACTCAATAGAATCAAAGTTGAGATAACAACAAGACATTGAAATGTATTTATTCATTCATTTATTTATTGCTTTTGTTAATGCAACTGATGAAGAACTGATACCTGCTTGTTGCTACAGATTTTGCATCCAGGTGACCTGATGACATTTCTTTGATAAAAGCTGTACTACTCATGATTAGACAACAGAGCAGGTTATAAACAGTATTTTCATCTACTCTTAACTTTGTTACTCAACCAAGTTCAGGCTTTTGAACAAGGTATAATTTAAAGATCCTTCAGATCTCACACTGAAAGAGAAAAGATTTGCTGATGTCTCATTTGAGTCTTCTTTAAAGTAATGGACAGCAACCATATTAAAAAAGCAGATAAGGTCAGACAGAGACAAACACAGAATACTGATTCTTTGGTGCTGTGACCTAGTATTAGCGTACATTAACAGTGACACAAAATCAAAGCTGAGTTCTCGCATTGTTCTTAATGTCAGTTCTCTCTAATTCACTCTGAGCTTTCTGCTTCTTAGCTTTTGTTCTGGCAAACTAAACAGAGAGGCTTTGCAGAGGTAGAAAATGATCTGGAATAAAGTGCAAATCAATGATTTGTCAGGACATTCAGAAACAGATGGAAGCTCCTGTCAGTGGCACACAACCATTGAACCTCTGGGAAAGTTAAAGGAATAGTTCACACAAAAATGAAAATTCTCTCATCATTTCCTCACCCCCATGCCACTCAGATGTGTATGACTTTCATTCTTCAGCTATACACAAATGAAGATTTTTTTGAAGAATATTTCAGCTCTGTAGGTCCATGCAATGCAAGTGAATGGTGGCCAGAACTTTGAAGTTCCAAAAAGCACATAAAGGCAGCATAAAAGTAATCCTTATGATTCAAGTGATTTAATCCATGTCTTCTGAAGCAATGTGATAGGTGTGGGTGAGAAACAAATCAATATTTAAGTCCTATTTTACTATAAATGTCCACTTCCACCAGCCCTCCTAAGCGCTTTCTTCTCTCCTTAGATTTTTTATTTTATATTTTATTTTCATTATGCATGCACAGCACCAACTACTGGGCAGGTAAGAGATTTTATAGTAAAACAATTAAAAAAGAAAGTACTTAAATATCTATCTGTTTCTCACCCACACCTATCATATCACTTCTGAAGACATGGATTAAACCACTGGTGTTTTATGGATTACTTTTATGCTGCCTTTATGTGCTTTTTGGAGCTTTAAAGTTCTGGTCACCATGTAGTTGCATTGAATGGACCAACAGAGCTGAGATCTTTTTCTAAAAATCTTAGTTTGTGTTCAAGTAAGTGATAAGAGAATTACATTTTTTGGGTGAACTATTCCTTTAAATATGGGCTGAAGATGGATTGTCTGAAGTTCAGTAAGTTTTGGGTGGATAGTCAAATAAGACTCTTAAGGCTGGTTCAGAGATTGGACTTGGTTGGATTTTTCAAAGTTGAAGAGAGAGCTACACTTATTCTTTTTTTTACAGTAACTGCTAAAGTAATATAGAGCAATAATCTGGAAATATAAATTCCAGTCATTCTGGCCATAGAGACATTGCTTTTTAGGGATAACCTACAAACTTTTTAAGATAGACCTACAATGAGCTCAGTGGTTGTTAAGTGATGGTTCTGTAGAAGCCACAAGTGAAATTCAATTTCATAACAAAATAAATAATATTAATAGATTCATAATAAGTATTGTTCATTGTTAATTCGTGTTAACTATTGTTGTTAATTAATGTTAACAAATGGAACCTTATTGCAAAGTGTTACCGAAACATTCTACACACTCTCATGGCGAAATAATAAGGAGTCATGTGACTTTTTTAAATTTGGCTAATTCGTACGATATCATATGACTGCACTCGTATGAATTCATACGACTTCCGCTACAGCCAATGACATTGCTGGACATCGTTTCCATCTAATACGCAACAATTACTTGCTTCTGTCACACACAACAGCTTTTTATCATGTTTAAACACTCTACTGATCGGTTAGGTTTAGATAAGGGGTTTGGGTAAGGGCATAATGTTAATAAGCATGTCCTTAACACCTCGTTCGTGAAACTCGTGCTTCCGCATTACACATCCGGGCATTTGCATGTGATGAAGTCATAAAAATGTATACGAATGAACTCGTACGAAATCATATGAAATAGCCAACTCGTAAAATATGTACGAATTTTCATGAGACTGGGTTGGAAATTTTACACATATGGTAATTTATAATCAATTACTTATAGTAGCAATACTTTTATATTGTACTGTCATTTCTGATTCGATCACATAATTCATAATCCTTCATGGAATGTGTATATTTCATTTTCTCTAAAAAGACTTTATGTGCACAGTCTTGTACCTTTTCCAATAAATCAAATGTTGTTATTCATCTCAAGCTCTGAACTCTTTTTTGAAGAATTTTTTTGAATTATGGAGAAAACAAATTAGGAAAATACTTTTGGAACCCTTAAAAAGTGGGCGGTCACTGATGCCCTTTGTTGTCATAAATGCGATATATGAAAGTTGCTTTGGTAAGAAAGAGTCTGATAAGAACATGGATATTAGTAAGTGACAAAACCGGAAAATAATGGTCAAAAAGTGATTAATTTGTGAATCCCACCAAATTTGGACTTTTCTTTCATTTGAAACCGCCTACTCTAAAGACATCTGTACATTAAGGCTGCTCTGTGCCTGCACAAATACTGTGTGAAGATGCAATGCAGCATTAAAGCCAGGCCGAATAATGTCTGCTCTGACCCACCCCAACCCCTAGTTAAGGCAGTTCTGATGCTGCTTTGGTTCTATGTAAATGAAATGCAGCATATACGTATGCAGCCTTAAACTTTGTTGTGTCATAATAGGGCATATATTTCATAATTTATAGTTTCATATTTACATTTACATTCATTACATATTTCTATATTAATAATTGTATATTTTAAACATTAATTTCATAAAATTATGCATGTGATCGTATGCCACATATGAGCATCATTAAAAGAGCATCTGTGTAAATTCACCTTTTCTTGGTATATATGCCACTTCAGATGCAGCTCCTGTGCCACCTTTGCAGTGTAAAGATGTCTTAAGACACATAGGCATCTGGGGGATGCTTAATAGTCACATATTTGTATAAGTTGAGTGTAGATAGGGGATCGAGGATTTCCTAATTCCTGACTTTTACTTTTTGCATGTGCCTGTATCCAATGTGTGCATGTGTGTTGCGTGTTACGCTATGTGATCCTTCAGGGGAACGTGTTTTGTGCAATTAGGGCAATATCAGCGATGTCGCCTTGCTCCGTTCTCTCTGTGATGATGAGCTGTGCTGCCGACTCTGTTGCCTAATTCCTGCTAACAGCAGCCGGTGTAATCACACACCCCAATTAGCCACCCCTGCACCCCACTTCCCCCAACCACTTCCTCTGCACACCTCTTCTTACCATGCTGCGTAATGAGCTTTCATCTGTAGCTGCAGTCCTTAGAACAGAAAAGAGATCCTTTGCCGAAGTTCAATAAGTCATGCGTAAGATCAGAGACTTACATTCACTTGATTTATGTCAGTTGTTACTATTATTATTATTATTATTATGAGTTGAATTGTGATGTCTAAATCCTACATTATTAGGGTTATTCTGAAACAAGTCTGGTATGCAGTGTAATCACGTGCACATATTGAAGTGTAATATGAGTGAGTTGCACCCTCAAGGAGGGATAAGGCCAAAGAGTGATCAATATCAGCATGCTTATCTGTATTCCAGCACCTCCTCCCTTTTCACTGTCTGTTTGTCCTCTTATCTCTGCATGTCCTCGACAAATCAATGAGCCAGTCGTTGGCACTGGATGGTCTTCTGAGCCTAGTGCAGAGAAATGCCCCATATCAGAACAAGACTGGTGCATCTTCACGATTGTATACTGTACTTTTGGCCAGTGGATGGATGGAAAGATGACCTCACTGGCTTTTATATTTAAATATATACTATACACAGTTTATAACATTAAAAGTTTTTCACCTACTAGTTGTGGTACATAATTCTATTCTAAAAACAAAACAAACGTCTAATACACATACTGTATATTTGTGTAAGTTCGTAAATAGTGTGGCCCCATCAAGCATCTCTTTCCCTTTTTATCTACTGTACTGCGAAACAGAATGTTTGATGAGATGGTAGCTGTTGCACTTTACAAAACCTCTGGCACTGACAGGATAAGTGACACTCCACAGGGATGAAAAACACCTCGTTCTTCCATACAGGTTTAAAGTGAACTTCATCTGATACTAGCTAACAAGCTCTGCCATAGTAAACTGCTAAAATGGTGACGGAAGTCTTCAAACAAAACATCTTAAAGTCTTAAGGCGCAACAAATGGTCATATTAAAATGATATGCAAATATTAGATGCTGAGGGCTGGGTTTTGTCATTTGTGTGAAGATTGAGTGAAATGGTGCAGGAATATTTTTCTTTGATTTATACCATGAATATGTATTTTCTGAAAACATTATTAATGATTCCTTGTTAACATATTCACACTAATTTAAATGCAGTTGCACTATACAGTTTCTCTGTAAAGTCTATGTTGTCTGTCAAGGGTAATGACGGTTAACGGATACGGATGAAGACAAAAGGCAACAGATTTAATCTTTGAGAACATTTGTGGCTGTTTCCACATGCACTGCTTCTGCAAGTATGAGTTCTGTGAACTAAATACTAACGCAATCTTTCAGGAAAAATAACTGCTCACCAAAAGTGAAAGAATGATCCCACTCATGCAACCACTAATTTGCCTAAAAGGCCTGAACTGTTAATACCACAAGAACAAAGGTGAGCTTTTATCTGTGAAGCTCTGCAGCCATTAGAATATGGTGTTCACATTTTTAGGGCACTCGCAGTTTGTTTCCATGAAAGTTGCATGCACCTGTGGTGTATCCATGGGTGTGCCAGGGTGTGCAACTGCCCCCCAAAATGTAAGCTTGCACACCTAGATGAAATTATTTTTTGATGCTTCATAGTATGAAGGGGTGTAAAATGCATCATTATTATGCTGCAACTTCAATGCATCGATTACAAAATGTAATAACCAATTATAATTACTATAATAATACCCAATGTGTTACAGAGGGTGTCTCAGATTACACGCGCACTCTCGCAACAGACGCCGGGCACGTGACTGAGGAAACAAGCGCACACTTTAAATTTAGAAAGTTTGTGCAACCAAGTTCGGATTTATGCCTCATTATTCATAATGGCATGTGTCCACATAAGCAAAATAAGTTAACTGTTGTTCTTTTCTTTTACCAGTTACAATACATCATGCATATTGTGGAATATTTGGAGAATATGCCTGAAAAGGTAAGCGATACTGTACTGCGTTTTTACTGCGGTTTAATGGTTCAGTAAATTTTCCCCTGATGATATGCAAATCAATTATGCATAATCAGCGGTCTACTCACCGCCTGTTTGCATGATGTCAGACATGGTATTATCCTTTATTTATTTTGGCTTAATTAACGTAACAACAGAATTATTTTTTCTTTTTTTATTATGAACCAAACCTCCCTGTACTCCATAAATACAAAGAATGTTCAAAAAAAGGGTTTGAATCTTCTTACAGTTGTGCATTCTTCTGTTCAACACAATGCATTACTGATTTATTTCTTATCCACAATCCACAATTATATTTTAAACCAATTAATGTTAAATTAAATCAAAACCTGGTGTATTTTCTGTACTGTGCAAATTGTACCACCATTTATTTTTGTGTCTTTAGCATATTTTGGAAAATAATGAGTCAATAATGAATCACTCCAAAAATTATTAAGCCTCATATTTTTATATATTAATAGGGCTACTTACTCCATTGTTTTTTTTTTTTTTGTTTTGTTTTTTTTTTTTTTTAGTCATTTAAACAACACATGGTTTAAAAAAAAAAATTATAACCAAAAGGAAATTGATGCAATGGTTGTTAACGGTCTTTTATTATGTTCACTAAATTGTGCTTTAGTTCTTGCACACCCAGTTTTCTGGCTACGCCACTGGCATGCACCAGTCTCTGCTCATTCGAGGGAAACTTTACCAAGTGGACAGCACTAAATACAGATGTCAATGGTGTAATATCTCAAACCAAATTCGGAGGTAGTCAGAAATGCATGTGACCACATAGCATTTGTAGTGTAAACATCAAACTGTAATGAATCCAGGAAACAAAGAAGGACTACTTGCCTGCCTTTCAATCAACTATTGAGCTAAAACAAGAGTTTTAAACTTTGCTGGTTATGTGAAGCTTTAAAGGGGTTGTATCATAAGGAATAAACTTTCCCTTTGTCTTTTGAAATAAAAGAGCTTGATGTACTATGAAAACATACTCGAAGTTTTTATTTAAACTAAGCTGCAGGAATGTCTTATTCAGTACTTCCATTACTATTGGAAGTCAGAGAGTTAAATACATCACTTGGGGGCCTGGGTAGCTCAGTGGTAAAATATGCTGGCTACCTCCCCTGGAGTTCGCTAGTTCGAATCCCAGGGCGTGCTGAGTGACTCCAGCCAGGTCTCCTAAGCAACCAAATTGGCCCGGTTGCTAGGGAGGGTAGAGTCACATGGGGTAACCTCCTCATGGTCGCTATAATGTGGTTTGTTCTCGGTGGGGCGCATGATGAATTGAGCGTGGTTGCCGCGGTGGATGGTGTGAAGCCTCCACACGCGCTATGTCTCCGTGGCAACGCGCTCAACAAGCCACATGATAAGATGCGCGGGTTGACTGTCTCAGACGCGGAGGCAACTGGGATTCGTCCTCCGCCACCCAAACTGAGGCGAATCACTATGTGACCACAAGGACTTAGAGCGCATTGGGAATTGGGCATTCCAAATTAGGAGAAAAAGGGGAAAAATCCCCCCAAAAAAATAAAAATAAAAAATACATCACTTGGCCATCCATGTTTACACATTTACAATGTCAATAATGTCCATAGGGTGAGCAGAAACTTGGGTCACCAAGTCATTGTGAGGTTATACAGAGGAAGTAGAATAGATACTATTATTCCTAAACACTAGAATAACTAACTAAATAAAAGTAAAATGTGGGGAAGTTTGCCAAACCTTTGCAGTTTCTGTTTGTGTGAACCTGTCACTCTGCATATCTTTCTGAAGGATTTCAACTTTGAAAACAAGTGGCTGAAGTTTACTTTTGTGAAGGTCCCAGAACATTTCAGGTAAATCTTATTTGGCCTATTTGAGAGCAGATTGTTGAATGAATCTGTCACAGTGTGATGCAGGTTTTGCTAAGAGGCTGTTAATGATGGATGGGGCAATTAAAAACTACAGTATATTGAACCCAAAAGCAAACCTCTTGTATGTTCTTGTGTTTTTTGTACATTTGTTTGTTGTTCTTGTACATAAACATGATCACTTAGGAAGTCTGCATGTTGTTTCAGAGAGTTCCAGTACCCTGGGATCGGCCACATTATGTCGACTCAATGACAAGCGCTATCTCCTATCAGAATTTTTACATTGACTCCAGCATGTTTACCTTCACATGTGGCTTGACCGGAAGCACGTTCCATCAGCAGCGTGGGACACCCAGGTTCGGATCCCACGAAACCAGGAAGTATTCAAGTTTGCATAATAATCAGTGACAGTTTTTCCTCTAACATTACATTTTTACTCCACTGATGTTAGGTTTAGGTTTGGGGGTCGGGTTGGGTTGGGTTGGGGAGAACAGTTTATAAAATATGCATTCCTCTTCACTGTATTGCAGCCTGTCCTGCCATAACTTGCTTTTGGCACCCCTCTGTGGACATTATACCCACAAAATGGAGCTCACATGTGTTCACACGCCCAACAACACCTATCGCTTTGATCACTGGGGGCAGTATTTTGAATTTCTGTATGAACAGACAGATTTTAGCTAAAGAAAATTCAACCTACTGTTTCCGATTTCAGTTTGAGATTAGTCTTGTATGCATGCACCTATTTTCTTTGTTGTTCTTTTATTGTTGTGGCAAGCAGGGCGGGGCCGAGCGGCGTCTGGGCAGAAGATAAGTGGTGAATGAGGTCCACCTGTGCGCCACACTGGTCTCGCATTCCAGTGAGGGGCGGCGGGAGTATTTAAGGAGAGGAGACAGAGGCAGACGGGAGAGAGAGACGCATGAAGCTGCCTGTGTGTGTGTCTGCGTGTCAGTGTGGTTGATGCTGAAAAACAAACCTTTTGTGTACTGCTGAAAAGCGGTGTCTTATTGTGTGCGACTGAAAAGTGCAACAATAAATGTCTACATGTTTTCTCAAGCCGGCCCCAGCTTCCTCCTTTCCTTAATTGTTACACTGGTGCCGAAACCCGGGATGGAGGAAGGATGTGTCATCAAGGTGTCCTCGCCACTGACTGAGGATCACGACGCAGACGGAGTGCTCGATCCGGTGGTGCTGGAGCTCTGCATCAACCGGCAACTAAAAGGGACGGCTGAGGGATTCAGTGCCAGCTCCGGGTGTTGCGGAAGGAAGCAGTACAGTGAGCTGAGGGCCAGTCAAAGGCGTGTCCGGGGCCGGCGAGCCCGTCTCTTCTCCTCTCTCTGCTTTCTCCTCTCTCTCTCTATTCTCCTCCTCTCCCTCGTCCTGTTCCCACTCCCATGTCCACCTGTGTGCCACACCGGCCTCACGTTCCAGTAAGGGGCGGCGGGAGTATTTAAGGAGAGGAGACAGAGGCAGACAGGAGAGAGAGATGCCTGTGTGTGTGTGTCTGCGTGTTAGTGTGGATGATGCCGAAAAGCAAACCTTTTGTGTGCTGCTGAAAAGTGGTGTCTTATTGTGTGCGACTGAAAAGTGCAACAATAAATGTCTGCGTGTTTTGTCAAGCCGGTCCCAGCTTCCTCCTTTCCTTAATTGTTACAATTGTTTTTAAAGCGCTGAATGCCTTAGCACCTTCAAGCATTTCTGACTGTCTATCAAAATATGTAATAAAAAATCATTGTTTATGGTGTTCAGATGCTGACCTTTTGAAATATTACTGCAACACATAAGATATCAGGTGAAGGCGCTTTTAACCACAATGCCCCAAAGATCTTCATTACTCTGCCAATTGAAATTAGACATGTTCTAAGCATCCACATTTCTAAAAAGCGTTGAAAGACATATTTTTTTAAATATGCATTTGGTTGATATGTAGGTATACTGCATGTGTGAATGTTTATAAAGAAAAATCTTTGTATTATTCCACAAAAGTTGGAACAGTTAATAAAAAATAAAAAATAAAAAGAGTGGTTTGTAAATTCTGTTTACCCTGTGCTATATTGAAAGCACTACAACAGCACATTATTTTATATTTTACCTTTTTTTAAATACACACTCATTTCAGATAATTGCAATATGCTCCAAATATTGTGTAACATCACCATTTCTTTTATTACACTTATTAAGCATTTAGGCACTGAAGATACAAGTTTGCTAAGTTTAGCAAGGAGATTTTTCTTCAGTTTTCTTTTATGTAAGTCTTGAGCTGCGCAATTGTACGGGGCCTTTGTAGCCATATTTACGCTTCATAAAACACCACAAATTCTTAATTGGAGAGAGGTCAGGACTGCAGGCAGGCCAATCTAGCACCAACTCTCTCTGCTTATGCAGCCATGCACTTCTTATCCGGGCAGTATGTGGTTTGGCGTTGTCCAGCTGGAACATGCAGGAACATTCCTGGCAAAGACAGAGTCTGGATAGCATTAGATGTTGCTCCAAAATTTGTACATACAGTATCTTTCTGCATTAATGGTGCCCTCACAGATTTGCAAGTTACCCATGCCATGAGCACTGACACACCCCTATACCTTGAAGGACACTGGCTTTTAGACCTGATGCTGATAACAGCTTTTATGGTCCATTTCCTCTTTGGCCCAGAGAACACAACGGCTGTTTTCTCGTAACACTATTTGAAATGTGGACTCGTCGGACCACAGAAACATTCCACTGTTCTACTTTCCATCTCAGATGAGACCGAGGCCAGAGAAGTCGGCAGTGCTTCTGGACAGTGTTGATTTATAGCTTCTGCTTTGCGTAGTAAAGCCTTAACTTGCATCTGTGGATGCAGCTTGAATGGTTTTGACTGATGAAGATTTACCAAAGTATTCACGAGCCCATGTTATGATATCCATTACTGACGAATGATCATTTTTAAGACAGTGACATTTGAGAGATCGAAGATCACATGCATTCAGAAGTGGTTTTCCAGCAGGACAATGCCAAACCACATACTGCCCGCATTGCAAGTGCATGGCTGCATAAGCAGAGAGTGCAGGTGCTAGATTGGCCTGCCCGCAGTCCTGACCTGTCTCCAACTGAGAATGTGTCATGTTTTATGAAGCACAAAATATGGCAACGAAGGCCCTTTGCAATTGTTGGGAAAATTCCACTTGTTAAACGTAAAAAACTTGTATTCAGTGCCCAAACGCTCAAGTGTTATTAGAAGAAATGGTGATGTTACAAAGTGGAAAACACTCCACTGCCCCAACTTTTTTGGAGTGTGTTGCAAAAATCTGATTTTAAATGACTGTATATTAAAAAAAGAATAAAAAATTTAATTCACAAAGTAAAACATTGAATAATGTGTTGTTGTAGTTCGAGTGACATAAAGGTAGGTAGATGAAGACAGAATTTTCAGTTAAAAGCTCAATTGGACTGACCAGATTTAGTCATATAAATGGTGATTTCTACCACATCATTTTGATTTCGTCCATAGCACTTTTTTACTTACAATAATCATGCAATTTTTTTTTTTTTTTTAAATGTGTTAAAAGATTTTAATAAATTTTCAATTTTTTATTTATTTATTTATTTATTCAAGATGCATTCAAAATCCACTTGGCTCAATAATCAGAGGGGGCATGTGTAGTTTGAATGGGCATGACGCTTGTGTGCAGAGACTAAAAACGGTTCAAGGAACAAAAACGAAAAACAAAAATGAACAAATTTTTTTGCAGAACAGAACCAAAACCGGGAAACATTATTTTTAAAATGCTGATAATTGGTTATAACTGGTTAATTTCATTAAGATTATTTTTTCATGTAACCAAAGGACAAAGGGTTTACATTTTTGGAACTACCGCAATTCATGTTGCCCAGAAACATGAAACGTGCTCTGATCCTGAAGGAAACTGCTGCATCACACATTTCTTTGCCTAACTGACCTTTGTGGATGTCACATTTTGTGAATGAAGACCTTTTTAACAACTATGTACAATTACTACATATACATGCTTGGCTAATCCAGAAACAAGTAAAAAGTAAATTTCTCAGTTGTTTCTAAGTCTTCACTTTATTAATTTTTCCCCCCCTTTTTCTCCCCAATTTGAATGCCCAATTCCCAATGCTCTCTAATTCATCGTGGTAGCGTAGTGACTCACCTCAATCCGGGTGGCGGAGGATGAATCTCAGTTGCCTTCGCCTCTGAGACCGTCAATCCTCACATCTTATCACTTGGCTTGTTGAGCGTGTTACCGTGGAGACATAGCATAGTACGTGTGGAGGATTCACGCTATTCTCCACGGCATCCACGTACAACTGACCGAGAGCGAAAACCCACCGAGAGCGAAAACCACATTATAGCGACCACGAGGAGGTTAACCCAATGTGACTTTACCCACCCTAGCAACCGGGCCAATTTGGTTGCTTAGGAGACCTGGCTGGAGTCACTTAGCATGCCATGGATTCAAACTCGTGACTCCAGGGGTGGTAGTCAGCGTCTTTGCTCACTGAGCTACCCAGGCCCCCGTTTCTAAGTCTTCACTGAATTATTGTTAGATATGATGCATGAATACAGATTTGATGCTGCCAGGTTTTGAGTGAGAAGCAGATCTTTAATTAAAATTATACTTAACTGTTAATTTACTGTATGCTTGTTATGATTTCTATGCTGATACATATATCACACGGGAAAAATTTTATTGTTTTTTTTTCCCCGCTTATTTTGGTGAGGCAAGTGGCTTATTTTGGGCTTGTTTTTCCAGACCATGTTGCTAGGAGGCTGCGGAACTTCTGCACAGAATGAACCGAAATGAAAAATATTTTGTTCTTAGTCCCTGCTTGTGTGTATGTTCTCTCTGTTAGGACTAAGTTTTACCTTTTTTACACCAAACTATTTTTGCTTTACACATTTTTGCATGTTACACCAAAGCCAATCCAGCGACCAATTCACAAACAGCATCACAAGTTATCCACCAACTCAACATACATGCCACCTAAACCATGCACACAGAGACTTGCACACACATACACACTCACCTCCAAGCCCTTTGCTGAGCTGTTTGTTTAGGAATCTTGGCCTGAAAATTGTATTCCATCGACCATGCTCGCTATCAACACACAATTATCTGGGTTAATCATGTGGAACAGTGGCAAATTCACCTGGGGCTTAGGAACTAATGACATTCGCGTCTGGCCTGCTTTAGTGAAATAGCCCCACACCTGCAGCGGGAGAGACGAGATTGCCAAAGAAAATTTGGTCTCATTTTGTCCCCCTCCCATCTACTGCTGCTCCCTCCCCCCCTTTTTGCAAAACTCTCTCACTCTCTCTCTCTCTCTCTCTCTCTCTCTCTCTCTCCCCCTCTTTCATTTCTCTGCTCTCTCCTTTTTAAATATCTCCCTGTTTTGTTCTTATGCCCTGACTGTTCACTCTAGATTTCACTCTCTGTTTCTCACATAAAATGTTTTCCCCCCATTTTCATTCATGTCTTCTCTTTTCTGTATCCTTGTTTTCCCCTTTCTGTTTTCATCCTGTCACCTTGTCATTTTTGTATGTGTTATTTCCCTTTCATTCCTTCCATCTCCCTATTTTACAATACACATTTGTTTTATTTCAGGTGTCACCATTGTTTCTATTTTGAAACAATGGTCCACTAGAATACATCAGCTAAGGCGTCAGAGTTGTCACTGTCAATGGGGTGAAGAATACCATTCTGATCTGTGTATCAAGACTCATCTGATGAGAAATGCATAAAACACCAGACACCAGAGCATCAGACAGCATCTCTTTACGGGAGCCGAGCTGCTCACATGCACACTGGATGGCAAGATGTGCTCACACTGCATAATCATGGTGCGATTCTGAACAGGCAGAAAGATGTTGTCAACGCATCACCTCTCCCACAATCCCCCAGCTTTATGAAGTCATTTCAGCCAACTTCCAATACAGGAAGAGAATCTCATCGCTCATAATTATTTATCGATACTGTGACATACTTTTCTCATCATAGGCCGCATCCATGTGTGAAATAGCAGCGTGCAACTGGGAGATTATTACCTGTGTGATTGTGATAGGCTCCCTGTGTGCTTTGGATAATCAGTAAGGCACTGCAACAGACAAAGCTGCCAATCAATGCAGCACTGAATCAACTAAACTCTTTTCCCCCAATCACAAGGGTGTTGAATCTAGATCTGGGTAAGTTGGCATTCCTTCTTACACATAAACTGCATTGCCAGCAGTCATCACATCAACAGAAAAAGATGTCCCTTAATGTTAATGATTACAGTATTTCAGATGTCAACCAAATGGCACATAAACTAGACATCTGTTGTTTGATTGTTTGTTTGTTTGTTTTGTTTTTGTGGTACCCTATTGTATTCTTTACCAATGGCTATTGAGTCCTAGAGGTCTGCTACACAACCTGGTTACGGGCTGGGTTTGGATCAGCTTTATTTCTCCCCAATTTGGAATGCCCAATTCCCAACGTGCTGTAGGTCCTTGTGCTGGCGTAGTGACTCGCCTAAATCCGGGTGGTGGAGGACGAATCTCAGTTGCCTCCGCATCTGAGACCGTCAATCCACGCATCTTATCACGTGGCTTGTTGAGCGCGTTACCGCGGAGACACAACTCACCACGTGCCCCACAGAGAGCGAACCACATTATAGTGACCACGAGGAGGTTACCCCATGTGACTCTACCCTCCCTAGCAACCGGGCCAATTTGGTTGACCTGGCTGGAGTCACTCAGCACTCCCTGGATTCAAACTCGCACCTCCAGGGGTGGTAATCAGCGTCAATACTCGCTGAGCTACCCAGCCCCCAATGGATCAGCTTTTCAAGTATAACTCAGGTTTGGGTCAAGTATGGGTTTGTAATGAATGAAAACAGACTAGTTAGGGGCTGTTCACGCCGAACACTGTTTTTGCGCGCATCTGTGCTGTTTCTAACACCGTTAGACACCGTCTCAAGTTAAAAAGAACTTACATTTTTATAAATGCATCTGGATACATCTGCTTTCTGTTTCATTCATTGCACTGCGTCTAGCTTTTTAGCGCAAGTATCACAAAGATTTGAAGTTCTGAAGAAGTTCAGGATGCAGAGAGGACTGTTATATTGTTTCACACGATTCTAGATTGTTGTATACTCAGTTAAGTTTCAGTGCTTTATAAAGGGTAAGCCAATGTTTGTTCCCTTTTACTTTGGGATGCTCAGGGGCTGCCATGTCTTGTTAAAACTGTGCATGTTTACTGTTACTATACAAATGTTGCCTGAGATGCTTAAAATATAAAGCATATTGCAACAAACTAACTTTCTTGAAGAAGATATTATAAAGAGAATGAGCGATTTGGGGTTCGGGTCGGATTCGGGTTTAAAATTTGACCAGTTGGCTTGGTTTGGGTCACATACTGAAAAATTAAGCCATTACCCATACTTATTTGAACCTGAGAAAGTTTTTACACACAATGTAATTTAGCTCAGTTTAAGTCAGTTTAAATTAAGTCAGTTTCATTGAGCCACAATAATTTAGTTAAATTAGGTCAATGTACTTTAGTAGTTTTAACTCAACTTTGTTGGGTTCATCAAACTTTATTTAATAATGTTTATTTTGATTAATTTGATGTTGGTCTAACTTTATTTATTTATTAATGGGATCACCCAAAATTGAAAATTCTCTCATTATTTACTCACCCTCATGATATCCCAGGTGTGTTTGACTTTCTTTCTTCACCAGAACACATTTGAAGAAAAATTGAAAAATATCTCAGCTCAGTAGGTCCTTAAAATGCAAGTGGATGGAGATTTCTCTTTTGAAGCTCCAAAAATCACAGACAGTCAGCATAAAAGACATTAATTTAAAAGCTGGTGTCATATCGTTGACATTTATGATGACTATCTGTGTTTTTTGGAGCTTCAAAAGAGAAATCTCTATTCACTTGCATTTTAAGGGCCTACTGAGCTGAGATATTTCTTTGTTTTTCTTTAAATGTGTTCTGCTGAAGAAAGAAAGTCATACACATCTGAGATATCATGAGGGTGAGTAAATGATGAGAGAATTTTCATTTTTGGGTGAACTATCCCTTTAATCATTTGTACATGCCAGGAAAGCAAGTGTAAGGACAATGAAACAATTGCCCTGTCAATTTGATAGCAACTGATTGTGGAGCTAAGCAGTACTTGAATTAAGAATCACTTGAAAGTGAAAGTCCATCCTCAAACTAATCACAAACGCTAATCTTCACGACAATGGTAACCCCCAAATCTCCAGCCTAACAGAAACTCTTTTTAAATACCATTATAATAAAACATTAAACATGAACAAATCTCCTCCTATTATCATCTTGCTCAAACATGCATAAAATAACACTTTTGTTTCTCAACATTTGTTCACCCCATCCAATCCCATGCAAAGCATGCTGGGAAATGGAAATCCCCTGCCCAGTTTCATTAATGCTACAATAGTATTCATGTAGTTCCAATGCAAATGGATTAAGTAAACTTAAATTTTGCTAATTTAATTGTATGGAACACAATGAAATCAAGTTGTGACATAATGTTCTAGAATTGTGTTACTTTAGTTATTAAGTTACCTGAACAACCTGCAAAAATCTATATTTTGAGTGCAGTCTCAGGTACGGGCCATGTTCTGGCTTCAATTTAAGGCCTGTACAGACCTCTATTCAGTCCTATAATGCAGTTTATATGTAACATAATATATTGAAAGTAATGCAAATAGCTCAAAGAAGAGGCCAGACAGTACTGAGCACCGTTTTATATACTCTTTATGCACACAAATATGTCACAAAAGGACATTAGCAAGTCAACTCCTCCATACCAAGCCATCGTGCTCCCGAGTTAATTGAAAACTAAAATAAATAATCAAATTTAAGGCTTAAAGGTGCATTTTAGCACATGCAAAGGAAGCACGCACCTAGGACTGTGGTGGTGTTATCCTACAAAGTCCATGACATGGTTTAACAGTCTCAAATAATTTATAAAACAGCCCTGAAGGCCTACATAATCTCCTCTTTTTACCATCTTAATGGGAGATAATACAGGAGCATTCCCTGATGAATCAACACGCAACAGCAGCTTTAGTTTGATAATTAATACTGACGTTGGAAATAGATTTGGCAGCACAGGTCTCGCAGTCTGATACGGCAAATGTCTCCACACAAGCCAAGCCTCCCGTTCCAGCCGAATCCGCATTCATTCAGCTAATCTCATTTTTTCAATAGTGTTAATTCTTTGACTAAAGCCTGTTATCTCATTAAGAGCCCTGCCATGGGATCCGATGGCACCCTGACATCTGTATTCATTTGCCTCAAAATTAGTCCTGACACAAATTTAATGGAAAAAAAATTCTCCAAACACAGGAGATTAGAAGATGAGCCAGGAATATCAGAAAATTCCTTTCTATAGAAAGGGTTGTTTTTCTATTTTTCTTTTTATTCTTCAGAGGTGGATTAATAACATTTCCATGCTGCCTCTGTATTTGGTTATTTCTTAAAACCTTGGGTGTATTGAGGTCAAATGTAAATCCCTCCTTCTAAGATCCTTAAATCTTCAAGCTGAGATGGTCTTTTCGGCTGCAGGTTTTGATTATCAATGACATATTTGATTAGACTGTCGTATCACTTCCTTTATTAATCTCATGACCAAAACAAAAGAGGTGCAAAGTAAAATCCATCTTCAACAGGCATCTTACTTTCTCGTCTTCACACCTCCTCCTCCTATCAGTGCTGACTGCACGAGTACCAGCATTGATGATTCACTGCTTAAAAAAAGACATGAAAGCACTCATGGATGAAAGAAACTTGGATTTAATCTTTCTTTCCCTTTTGCTCACACCTCCAGTGCACTGTGTCGATCATTTTTTCTTAGCAAGAGTGTGGAGAGGCTGGGATGTAAATACAGAAGAAGAGAGATAATGGGCTCAAACTCAGGAAGTCAGGTTTCCCTCCCTAATGTATAGTACACACTGACCCATTGAACAATGGATGGTCTTATAAGATGACAAAGAATCATCTGCACTGCTATAGCTGCTACATCCTTCTTATTTATTGATCAGCACCCATGATGAGGGGTTACAGACCTACTTTGAACAGCCTCTCAAACTGTCCAAAGACTAGAGAGTAGAACATAGCAAAGTAAGTAAAAAGTGGAAGAGATCAACAAAGACAGCACAATGAGATGCCCCATGTTCAGTACCTCAATGTTATCTTTCCTAAAGCTCGAGAGTAGCGTGCAGTCCAGGCAGGGTTGAAAGAGAGGAAGGCCTGCCAGGCTCAGTGCCAAAGATGGACAGGGGTTTGTTCAACACCTCAGCATGTGTGACATGTCTAACAGCGGCATGCTGATCTCTCCAATCCTCATTAACCTGCTGCAGAGCAGAGAGGGGAAGCACAGGGCACAGGGGTGCACAGCAATCACAGAACTCATTATGGACCCTAAAAGAGTTGGCCAGAGGAAGTGAGCAAGAAAGAGAGTGAGAAAGAGAGAATAACCAAAGGAATGAGAGTGCCGGCTGGCATCTCTGGAAATTAAAGGACAGCCTTTTGCTGAGGAACTCTCAGTAAATAAGATATTAGTGGAATTTTCACAATGCAAAAGACAGTCACAGTACTAAGAAAGCAACTCAGTTAGGTAGTGATTGTGGCCCCTGAATTTGATTCAGACCAACTGTCTTTTTTCCTCCCTGATAAGATGAAAGCAGCCACCCAATGCTTTCTCTAGAGACAACATACCAGGCCTCAGGCCCTTTGAGCAAAAGCACAGACAAAGCATCATTTCAGAATATGAACTCCGGAGGGCTCACTCATAAACAGAGACAGCACTCAAATGAAGAAGGGGCATAATTGTGGAGGGGACAGTGGTCCAACAAGAGTTCCCCTGGTTGAGAGGTCTTGAATCCAGAAGCAGTAATTTCCTCTTCTTGGCTAGCATGTGCGTGAGGTAATTGTGCCTGCTGGGTGTATCCTCTAGAGCAGGGGTTTTCAAAGTGTGGGGCGCGCCTGCCCAGGGGGGGCACTAGAGCATGTCAGGGGAGGTGCGGAGAGTGGTAAAAAAATTTATTAAATAATTAATATGTATATATATATATATATATATATATATATATATATATATATATATATATATATATATATATATATATGTATATATATTTGTATTGAGTTTTACTATTATATTTAAAGCATTTAAACAGTTCTGAAAATAATAGGCAATATATATATATATCAAGAATCTTTGTGAAGATTCTCTGATATTTGTCAAGCCCGCCAATAAAGCAGACGTGACGTATTAGTCTGTAATTACAATGGAGCAGTTTCATAGATGACCAAATTTGAATCCTTCAGTTTCACGGGTCAAACCCAAAAGACGACGATACGATGAGTAGTATTTAAGTTTAGGATTTACATGGACAGGATCAGTTGATGCACCACAACCTTTATGTGTCATATGTCAGGAGATTTTGGTTAATGACAGCATGCGACCTGTTAAACTCCGTAGACACCTTGACACCAAGCATGCTGAGATAGTGGGAAAACCTCCCAAGTTTTTCCAAAGAAAACTTCAAGCCTTTCAAGGTCAGAAAAAAGTTGTCAGAGAATTTGTCAAATTAAATGTAAAAGCCACTAAAGCTTCATATCACGTTGCTCTGTGTGTTGCCAAGGCGGACAAAGCACATAACATCAGAGAGACATTGATTCTGCCGGCAGCCAAAGATAGGAGAGGCAGCGGCTTCTAAGCTTGATTCTGTTCCACTCTCTAACAACACAGTGGGTCACGTATCTCTGACATGACACAGGATGTGAAGGAGCAAGTGTTAGACAGCATCAGGCACAGCCCATTTTTTGCACTCCAGATCGACGAATCCACTGATGTGGTCAGCTGTGCACAGCTGTTAACATATGTGAGGTATGTGAAAAACAAGGACATTCAAGAAGAGTTTCTATTCAGTAGTCCTTATTGCACCATTTATCATTGAAATTTGACTGGACAGTGAACATTTTTGTTCATCCACAAGTCAAAAATGTGAGGGATGACAACATGGTTGTATTGGGCAGAGTTTTATTCCAGGATTGGGAGACTACAGTAAATAAGAATTTCAGGATTCTTGCGGCCCACTGAACATAGGATTCATTGTAGACATCCATTATCTATATTATAATTATTCTTCTTCTTATTATTATATCTATTATTATTATAATTGATTACAGTTTTTCTCGATTGCTTAAACACTATAACCAGGCTTTTGAACTAAAATTTCAAAACCATAACGCCATTTATCAAAAAAGCACACCCATTTCCCTAAACTACAAACACTATTTCCATGTTTTGACTCATGAGTCAGATTTGTTGAACTGTCACTGCAAAACCCTACACACAAATCCCTTAATTTCTCATTGCCTAAACCATGTGGTCATTTAGAAAGCACTAGCATTCAATATTGTTCACTCAAGTCAGCACAGCTTGAGCTCAGTTAGCACACAATTACCCAGGTGGAAACACTAAGAATCAAAATTGATCACACACCAATCAGAACCTTCAACAGATAGATAAAAGAGCCTGAGTCAGTTCATTCAGTTTTGGAACAATGAATCCAGAGAGAGGTGAAGGAAGAGGAAGAGGAGAGGTGGAGGAGGAAGAGCAGTAGGGAGTGGAGGAAGAGGAAGAGTAGGAGATGGAGGAGGAGTAGGGAGAGGAGGAAGGAGAGGAGGAGGAGGTGGAGGAAGAGGAGGAGGAGGTGGAGGTGGAGGAAGAAGGCAAAGTACATATGGTTGTCTGCCATTTGTGCCCTCTTGAACTGTGTTTCAGTGTAGTCAATTACTCTACTGTGTTTCATGTGTTTTGCAGAGAATATTTGAGATTGAAGGCCGGCCTGTTCCCCATGAGATTATCTTTGTTGATGAGGCTGAATTTAACTTGACCAAAAGAAGGAGAAAGGGGAGGAACATAATTGGCCATTGGGCTATTATGAATGTCCCTGGCCAGTGAGGAGGGAACGTCACTATGTGCACGGCCATCAGTCAATGAGGGGTACTCCACAACAATGCCATTCTTGGACCCTATAACACTATGCTCCTCCTTGGTTTCCTTGATGGTCTAAGAGAGCGTGTATTCCAGCTTGACCAGAGGGAGCCAGCACAACCAGAGCAGCCTCATTACATAGTTGTTCGGGATAATGTCAGCTTCCATCGCGCTGCTCTGGTTCGTGACTGGTTTTCCAATAACCCGAGGTTTTCCAACATCTTTCTGCCTGCATACTCTCCCTTTCTAAACCCGATAGAAAGTGCTGGAAAGTGTATGACCGAGAACCTCACATCCGTGTTCACCTCCTCCAGGCCATGGAAGAAGCCTGCCTAGACATTTCAGTTGATGCGTGCCAGGGGTGGATCAGGCATGCAAGAGGATTTTACCCTTGCTGCCTGTCTAGGGCCAATACAGCCTGTGATGTTGATGAGATTCTCTGGCCTGTCCCAGACCAAAGACAGGATGCTGGGGCAGAATAATTTTGTTGTTGTTGTACTGTACAGTACAATAAGGAATAAAAAAAAAATGTGCAAATGTATACATTTGTTGTGTCTTTTGTTGTGTTCATCATGTGAAAAGGTTTTTGAGGGGGAGAACCACAGGCAACATAACTTATTACTGTAACGTTGGTGTCTAGGAGTGGAAGAGGAAGAGAGGAGATGCAGGAGTGGAATCTTTAAATCCTTTAATTATACACTCTGGAGTGGAACAAACACTAAAGCTTAACATCAAAAACCAAGCGCAACGTAACACTTCATAAACTCAGCCTCGATGACGTATACGGCCGACAAATGCGACCTCCGGAGGACGCAGCCTGCCAAACGAGACACAGCCCATGTAACACTTCAAGGACTGACAAAGGAGTGGGTAAAACTAGAGGATATTTATACAAAAGGAACTAATGAGGGAATGGAATAGGGGTGAGGATAATAAGAAACAGATGGAAGTGATGAGGACAGTGCACTACGGGAAATGAAGGCTGGGGGAAAACTTCAAAATAAGAGTCCTTGAAGAAAATGAGGGAGACAGACTGTGACAATTACCGGTTTTTGTAGTATTGTTTTGAATTTATCTCACCAGTGTGTAAGACTGTTGTAGTGTGTGTTTTTGAGGGCTTGTGTGTCATGTCCGAGGGCAAAGTTTGTTTTTTCAGCAAGATTGAATGGTTTTGAGTAGAGAGCTTCATTTTGACCTGAAAATAGGAAGTTTGGGGAATTGGGTGAGAAGTTATGGATTTGTGTTTAGAGTTTCGAGAAAAGGAGGCATAATTTCAAGAAATGTTTTTAAGCAATTGAGAAAAATTTTAATATATGGGTTTCATAGACTATATTGTGCATAAATAGAACTGATACAGTAGGTCATGAAACTGATTGATATTGTCAACTGAAATGATTAAATACATGACATACTGTATAACCTGGTTTACTCTCAGGGTTTTTTTCTCAGGTGCATACAGTATGTAATGCAAGAGCTGGAAGGTAAATAGACCAATAGCAATGATAAAAACGTAGTTTTTTAGTAAACACAAAATAGATTATGTTTAGGAACATTTGAACATGCATCCGTCTGCACTGTTTTTCATTTGTTTTCCTATGTAAATATGCACTAGACAGACGTCTTTGATAATTGCACCGTGGCTCACTGTTTTTTCAGCATCTTGTTTAAGACGCTCTGTCATGGTAAAAGAACTTAAACTGTTAAAGGAATATTCCTGGTTCGAAACAAGGTAAGCACAATCGAGAGCATTTGTAGCATAATATTGATTATAAATATAAAAAAATTCCCACTACTTAGTAGGTCCTCATGGTGGCGCGGTTACTCACCTCAATCCGGGTGGTGGAGGACAAGTCTCAGTTGCCTCTGCTTCTGAGACCGTCAATCCACGCATCTTATCACGTGGCTCGTCCTGCATGACACCGCGGAGACTCACAGCATGGGAGGCTCATGCTACTCTCCACGATCCACGCACAACTTACCATGCGCCCCATTGAGAGCGAGAACCACTAATCGCAACCACGAGGAGGTTACCCCATGTGACTCTACCCTCCCTAGCAACCGGGCCAATTTGGTTGCTTAGGACCCCTGGCTGGAGTCACTCAGCACACCCTGGATTCGAACTCACATCTCCAGGGGTGGTAGTCAGCGTCAATACTCGCTGAGCTACCCAGGCCCCCCTGCCCCTCCTTTACTTTGAAAAAGGCAAAATCTGGGTTACAGTGAGGCACTTACAATGGAAGTGAATGGGGTCCAAATTCTTAACATTAAAATACTCATTGTTTCAAAAGTATAGACACAAGACATAAACAATATGTGTGTTAACATGATTTTGGTGTGACAAAATCACATACTAACCTTTTCTGTGTAAAGTTATGACCAATTTTATAACTTTGTTGCCATGACGATGTAATGTCAACAAACCCTAAAACCCTAAAATGACTGTAAAAATGACAATTTAAACAAATTTACAGCTTAAATAATACATGAGTTTAACAGACGACATAATGTAATTTCTCTTACAAAATTACAAGCTTCAAATTTCTGCCTTTAAACCCTCCATTGTAAGTGCATCACTGTAACCTCGATTTTTGCTTTTTTTAAAGAAAAGGAGGGATGAGTCTAAATTAATTTTTGTGGTAATCAACATTATGCCACAAATGCTGTTGAATGAGCTTAACATGTATTGAACCCGGAATATTCCATTAAAAACGTGTCTCGAGATGCCTGCGTTGTGTTCATGGCGTTTGGTGTGAACAGCTCTTTTCTCTTTCTTTCATCCAACATCTTAAAGTGATGACAAAGACGTGTGAAACATTCAGGAATGAAGCATTATAGGACAGTTTTTTTTATTGTTTTTTTTAATCATATAGGCTATAATGTACAACATTGATAATAATTAATTGCTTATTTATATTTACATCATAATGTGCTTGAGCCTGCTAGCGACCCAGCAGCCCACCAGGAAAAGTGCTGTCACTCCCGATGGCTAATCCGATCAAGATTATTATCGTAAATGAAAACGAAAATTAAATGTAAAAAAAAATTAAAAAAAAACATTTTCGTAAACTAAAATAAAAATAATTGGAAAAACTGAAACTAAACTAAAATACATTTTCATGGCTCTGAAAAAAAAAAAAAAATAACAATCTTAAAAATATTTAGTTTTTGTTTTTGTTGTGATAGGTTTTTAAACCTTTAAACCCACTATCACCTTAACATGAAGATGTCACTAGGCTGTGATAGCACTAGCAGATGACCTATTGACCCTCATTACATTAGCAAAGACAGAGCCGGAGGAAATCACTACAGTACATCATGGAGAGAAGCAGGTAGAAACTAGGGTTACCAGAAAATGGTCCCGGTTTTACGAGATGTGTCCCGGGGTTCCGTCATTTCTAAAAAATTTAATAATGTCCCGGTTTCAGCTGTTAGGCTCACTGATTATTTAATTTGTTTTCTTCTTCTTTGAAATAAAATATCCTAAATGTCCTTCTTGGTATCGTGTCTGGTATCAGTTGCAGGGAAGGGAAGATATTTTATTGCACTGCACAATGATTTGACAATACTTTCATTCTTATTTTGCAGCAATCTGCTCAGAATCGATCTAGTTACCATGACAACGACTCACGCTCTTGGCGCTCTCTGCTGCTCTCTGTCATCATCCAACGCAAATTAGAAATACCCAATTGAAAATACATGTTCAACAAGCTGAAAGAAGCCGATCGATTTCTTTGCACAACACGTGAAATTGTAATTGAAATGTTACATATTGCAATGTTGCATACTCCATTACACATGCAATATGACATCACATGGATAGAATAGGCTATGTGGAATTTGTACAATTTACAAATATCTCAACTGTGGTTAAAATCATATAAAACAATATATAATAAAATATAATTTCATATATATATATATATATATATATATATATATATATATATATATATATAGGTTAGTTCTGGTCCTCAAATCTGATTGGACAAGAGACGTTCCATGAGTACTGATGGTCTCACACCATCAGCACTCGGACGCTTCACTATGTGTATCACTCCACTTGTGTTCATGCCGTTCTAAACTAAAGTCTAAGAGCATTGCAGATGTTTTAAGAGCTATCTGTCTCTTTACCTTTAATTTTGTGACATTACATATTTTAGCCAGCAGGTGGCGGCAAAACACAATTTTTGTGTATAATATGAGCCAGTTAGTTGACGTGAAGTGAGTCAGCATTTTCATTCATCAGCACTACTGATCGCTCGTATTACTACTACACTACTAAAGCTAGGAAATAGCTTTAAATGGCTTTAAACGAACAACTTCAGCATTTTGGCTCATCACAGCAGAGAGACACAACAGACTGATTAATTACACAAACGCAAGGCGCTTACCTCTTACCGGAGATTCCACATTGGAGAGGACAAAATGGTGGAGGAGATTGCGGTTTCTATAGTGAAAGACTCTTGCGCACTGGCTACCGCGAAATAGGGAGGAATACCCCTGCTTAGACGGCTATTTTTCCACTGAGAAAATAGGATGAATTTGACCAAAATGACATTATCTTCAGAAAGCTGACTAACAGACTACAGCATCATCAACAGATGATCACACATGCTCCATCTCTCTCTCTCTCTCTCTCTCTCTCTCTCTCTCTCTCTCTCTCTCTCTCTCTCTCACACACACACACACACACACACACACACATCCTTGTTTCTCCAATAACATGTTAGAAACAGCCCAAGCTGTGATACTAGTAGTTCTGAAGTTATGTTTTTGAGAGGCTTAGACACATCATTTGGTTTGGACCAGCAATAGCAGATTCTGATCCGTCGTGTAAGAAAGCAAAACATTTTTTTAATTAACTTGTTCATTGAACTGTTGTATATGAGCAATATCACACTCGCAATCATGTTATTTGGTCCTAAATCAGCACTGCTGTGATTACCTACGGCCTCGTGCCTGTGGCCGAATCACAGCAGTGCTGATAAAGGACCATATAGCATGATTGCAAGTGTGATATTGCTTAATATATATATATATGCATGTATGCATCGCAAACCGACTTTCAAAATTTGGTCACCCTATAGAAAACGCGTTAGCCGTGTCTGGGACTTCAATTATGACACATTTGAACCTTTATTGGAATGACTGTTTGTTGTGTTGCCAATGCATGATGTTAAAATGAAGAGAACAGAAACAATATAATATCCAATATAATATAATAATCTGATTTTCTTTATCTCTCTCTCTCTCTCTCTCTCCCACACACACAACACACACACAACACACACACAAAACACACACACACAGTCTTCTCACTCATTCTGTCTGACACTGTCAATCAGTGGTTTGTTTTACATTTAATTTGGAATTGCTCTAGAGTTTTGTTTGATGTTCAGTTTTCAGAGTTGCGACATGACTTACTTTCTCATGACAAATGCACTGAAGAGGACTTTGTGGTTAAAGTTCAATAAAAAACAAGCATTCTTAACTCAGAATTATGTGTTTTGTTCTGTAATATCAGTAATGAAATTCAGTTGGTCTTATTAAATTGAAGATTTTTAATATTCTAAGTATTATTTACAAACATTTGGGTGTCCAGCTATACGACCCACGTATACCTGTTTTCCCCATTCTATATTTATTACTTGATATAAAAACTAAAATAAAAACTAAATGTAATGAAAAACTAAAACTAAGCTATAAAATATTTAAAAACTGAAACTAAACTAAAACTAACAAAGAACTAACAAAATGATAACTAAACTAAATTGGACCGAAGATTTTAAAACGAAATAGAAATAAAAACTAAATAAACAATTTAAAACTATTATAACCTTGAATCCGACCCTGGATGACAACCTCAGGGGGCCTTTTTACTTGCTTTGCAGAAAAATTGGGATTGGTAGTTTTATTCATTTTATTTATTTATTTGCTTGTGTGTGTGTGTGTGTGTGTGTGTGTGTGTGTGTGTGTGTGTGTGTGTGTGTGTGTGTGTTTGTGAGAGAGAGATATTTGTGTCTTGTAGCCTCTTTTAATCGTCGGATCTCCTACAGAAAGTGTGAGGAGATTAAAATGCTTTTGCAGGTGTCGTTAAAGCTCCCGAGGAAATTGTTCTGGACAGTTCTATCTCTTCAGGACAAAGACCCTCCGTGATGAGGGGGTCGAACAACTCTGGGTGACAGTCGAGTAGCAAGAAAAGACAGCGCAGAGGGGGGAAGCACCGGTAATGAATGTGCCAACAGACGCTGTGGTAGAAAGAAAAAAAATGAATCTGAGGCGATATGATCAAATCCGACTCCCCCTTATTCA